>NC_026743.1:1438366-1723374 GCF_000210295.1 Trypanosoma brucei gambiense DAL972
AGCACCAGTGCTATCATCAGCACATTCACCTCATTCTGTGGATCTTTCTTCGCAAAGTCCTCATGGCACTTCAGGATTGAAAAGAAATCACAGTTCATCAAACAGTGTACCTCAGCCTGTGCGCGGTTTTTGTCTCCTTCGTTCATACCTTCCAAGTCCACAACCTTCACTGCAAACGTTTCACCATCGGACGTCCGTTTGGCACACAACACCGTACCGGTGGCACCTGAACCCAGAACCCGTTTAATCCAATATTTCTTCTTCTGCTCTTTCGCTGTGGCTTCGTCTTTTGCGAAAGCCTCACCGAAGGTGCGGCACACACGCCCAATCATTGCATCCGTTGACGACATTCCAAACTACGTGTTATGTTCCCTAATGGAAGCACTTCTAGGTGCTTAGCAGAACCTTGACAGGGACAAAAAGATGTTGCAGCAGAGGAATACAAAACAAAACAGAGAATTAGAGGCGTATTTCTGTCGTTGTATTTTTCTCTTAGGCTTAATATATGATAGAAGTAATGCTTGACGCGTGATATACGGCTTTACACTTTGGTTAAGCAGTCGTACCAAACTGTATTTGAACGTACGAGTCACCCAACATATACGGATACACACTCGCACGCAACATATTTCAATTTTCGAACAGCAATAAAGCTTACGACAGAGAATCGCTCGAAAGCATTCGCCTTCTTCCGCGGAGTATATTTTGCTAAATGTCATAGATTACATGATTCACCAAGGAAAGACAACAGCTGAGTAGTTATACACGAACATATGATATGTAGCGTAATACTAACAGACTAAAAATGGAAAGCCATCTCCTTGTTTAAGAAAAATACGTCATTGAAACAAGCTATACAAAATACACAAGTATTCCCTACCCTAGAACACCCCGATTATATAGAGGGTAAGAGTAAGAGAGGAAAGCATTTCATGCGACAATAATACGCCGCGCATATTCGCGTATATATAGTTATATATGCCCTCACAAACGCGAGGAAGGGTAAACACGTTGCGGCGCAGGAGCGGCACGGTTCACTCAGCATCACCAATGCCAAGAACCTCCTGTATTTTCTGCATCCATGCATCACGCTCAGGAGCACCGCGGGCTTGAAAAAGAAGACGTGAACCTCCGACAAACACAACAGCGAACACGTTAGGAGCGTTGGAGCCGGTATACTTGCTCGGCACCGGGAATACATCCTCCAGGTCCGTGAATGGAGTGGCAATACACTGCCGTTGCAAAGTGTCTTTTGAAATGGCAAGCACAAGGTGAAGACTCTTAAACTTCGGAAGCTTCCCAACACTAAGGTCCTCACCATTCTCGAGCTCAGCACGGATGCACAGGTATCGTCGCTTCCATGACATGTCACTACTCTGTTTCTTTATTATACCCTCATACAGTGTCACGTCACCAAGGCCACTGCAGGAAGTTGCACCCTCCAGTACCGCAGTGGATATCGCGGCACTGTACGATTCATCCATTTGATTTACAATGCTTCTTTTCTCAGCTCGTAGTAGTTGCTTAATGTTACGGATATCGGAAGGAATCACGTCACGTAGTGGACCTTCAAATGCTGGTTGTGTTTGCACAATCTCAAGCAAACCAGACATAAACAGTTTGCAGATGGGCATATCCAACAACTTCCCACTGCAAGGTCGCTGCTTAGGATCACTGCTCAACAAAAGGGAAACAATTTCAGCCATCTCGGGACTCGTTTCAGGTGGTAACGGATCGTACTGTCCGCTCAGGGTTCTATTCATCACGTCACGCATACTCTCCCCATCAAACGGACGCCTGAGTGTCAACAGTTCATATAAGAGGACACCAAGAGAGAACAAGTCGGCTTTCTTGCTGTATGGTTTCCGACGCCAAATCTCCGGTGCAACGTAATATGGCGTACCACAGAACGTCTTTCCAACATCATCAGAGACTGTCGCAGAATACATTTTGGTGAATCCAAAGTCTCCAAGCTTTATTAGGCCGTTGCTGCACAGGAGGATGTTCGCTGACTTGATATCACGATGGATCATATGCCGCGAGTGTACATGATGAAGTGCAAGGAGAACCTGAATGAACAACAACCCAGCCTCATGCTCACGGAATGCGCGTGAAGCTTTTGCACGGCTTTTGATTTCCTGCCGGAGGTCTCCAGCATTTGCGTAGTCGAGCACCAGTGCTATCATCAGCACATTCACCTCATTCTGTGGATCCTTCTTCGCAAAGTCCTCATGGCACTTCAGGATTGAAAAGAAATCACAGTTCATCAAACAGTGTACCTCAGCCTGTGCGCGGTTTTTGTCTCCTTCGTTCATACCTTCCAAGTCCACAACCTTCACTGCAAACGTTTCACCATCGGACGTCCGTTTGGCACACAACACCGTACCGGTGGCACCTGAACCCAGAACCCGTTTAATCCAATATTTCTTCTTCTGCTCTTTCGCTGTGGCTTCGTCTTTTGCGAAAGCCTCACCGAAGGTGCGGCACACACGTCCAATCATTGCATCCGTTGACGACATTTTAAATTATTAAATGTTAGCTACTAATTCATAAATTAGACAGAGCGTTGAAGAATTTTTTTTTGATGGGTGGTGGGGAAGTGTAATGTTTTTGAATTGTATGTTCGTTGTATCACAGTTTTATTATTTTCATCGATGTTTCGCTATCGATGATGGTGTCGGTCTTGTGATTTTATTAGATTCTTCAAAGCGGGTCTCACTTTTATTATTATTTTGAGTGGCTGAACCGCACTTTTCTGTTGGTTATGCGATGAACGAAGTATATGCTGGGTTCTTCACTGTTATTAAGTCTCCTTTGTGAACGAAACCAGAGGCGTATCCGACGTCTGCAATATTCGTATCACGCTGTTTATATTCGTTATTGTTTAAAATGCAAAAAAAGATGATTTAGAACTTTCCGGTCAAAATGAGAATCCCCGAAACTTACCACACCGCTGAATTATAAATAGCAGAGGAAAGGAAAGGAAACAAATGGAAGTTTACTTGGCGACGTATAAAATAAATGACTTTCGGTTGGTCCGTTCAACAGCGCCTGCTTGCTGAAACAAATTCTCGCATTTTGATTTGCAATCAGTTTTTCCTTACGAGGAGTGTGCCACGCATTTTCCTGGAATATCTATCGCAGAATATCTCACTAACCTTAGATGTATAATAATAATAATGTAATAACACTGTTGTTACGCATTAAATGATGAAGGGAGAAAAAAAAACATTTAGTGGCACTAGGAGCAGGAAACACGGAAATTTTGTTTACACATTCATCTGAATACAAATACAAAATAAATATATAAATATATATATGCAACATTATAGTTCACGCGTTCCACGGAGTGACAGAGGCATGTGTGGGCAAATGATGAAAAATTATTCGATTCCTTCCCATTTAAAAACAGAAAAAAATGCTTGTCACGCCTCAAAAATTCTTCTTTTTTTCCCTTTTGTGTGTGTGTGTGTTTTGGAGAAGGGGGAAGAGGGGGGAAAGGAAAGGTTTGAATGGGGGTTGGAGCGAACGGGGCGACAAACAGTGAAGACGCAAAAGCAGAAAACACAAACACATAAACACAAAAAAAAAAAGGATTCACAGTTTTTTTTTAAAAAAAAAAAGACAGCTGGGACTGAGATAACACGTTAACGGAATTTTCTGCCATTTGTAATCTCCAGTCCTTCCACAGACACACACACACACACACACACACACACACCCTTCCTCCTCTTCACCACGTTGGCACAAGAAAAATAAAACACGCACAAATATACATTTCATTTTAGACGAACATAAAACCATTCACAAGCATCAAGACTTCACAAACCCCTCAAAAAAAAAATCATAATAACAGTTTTTCTTTTTTAAGCCCTTTCATGAAACTACCGAGATTCAAAATGGGTGCCCTCCACATGATAAAACACTTTTCCTCCTCCTCCGCCCCCCCTTTTCTTTTTCATTTATTTTTTTTTTGCTTTTTTTTTGTTTTACTTCGCCCACCTTTAACCAAATATTCCTCATGTAACACAAAGATACGCGCGTAAGTAAAAATAAAAATAAATTCGAACTCAACATAAAGGTAAGGAAACACCTACAAGGGTAGAAACATATGCGATAACACATTCCCTCAAAGGTACATGAGCTAAAGCAATGGGAAGGTGAAAAGTAATGGATTGTGTTCGGGTTCGGGTTTGGGTTTGGGTTCGGGGCGTGGGATGTGGGATGTGGGAAAACAAAACAAAACAAAAACGAATTGATGAAGTAACGTGAGATTTTCATAAATGAGTTATCGCATACGCAAAAAACAAAAAAAAACAAAAAACAAAAAAACAACATATTCTCAAACACGGAAAGCAACAGCGACAACAAGCACGACAAGAGAGGAAACGATTAACATTGACAACTAGTAAAATAGGGAGTAAAGGGTTGTGCGTGACTGCGTGTTCGCGTTTGCTTGTTCGTAAGTGAGTAGAGGTGGGATATAAAATAAACATAAATTTTATAAAGCAAAACAAAGGACAAACAAGCAAATGAGAAACAGAAATGTAAGGGAATAAAGAGGAATGAAAAAAAAAACGAAAAACAAAAAAAAAGAAGATAACATGCAACAAGTAGTGTTACGCAGCAAACACAACTGCACGTTGGGTGGGTAGCCAAACAGAGCAAAAATCATATGGGCCCACGCAAAAGGTTTAAAAAAAAACCAAAAGGGAGAGGGGGGAAAAAAGGAGAAAAAAGAAAGCAACTAAAAAAAAAGTTTAAAAGCAATAATTTAAACATAAAGAAAATGGAGAGGAACGAACGGACACCGTTTTTTTTTTCCTCTTCCACAAGTAGAGAGAAGAGCACACGCTCATAAAATGATGGGGGAAGAGTGGTTAGAAATTTAACTACCCAATACCCACATCTTTATGAAATTGACAACCCAATAAGTTTGAAATAACGTGAAAAGAAAAAAAGGAGGGGAGAGTAGGGAATAGAAGGATGGAACTTTGCTTCAGGGACATTTCATTCAGTAAACAAATACTTAAACGCCTATTTCCTTTCAACAGAAAGCTAAACCCGCATTATTAACCATAACCCTCAAAGGGAGGGCACAAAAAGTTGTCGTAGTAATAATGATAGCAATGTACACCTATCTTGTTATTTCTTTTTCTTTTCCTTTCTTTCTTTTTTATAAAAAAAAAAAAAGAAAAATGTTCGCTTTCTTTCCTCACCAAAACACAACAATTTACCTTACCTCCTTCATATTTTCTTGATCCTATCCCGTGATCCACGACCCCCCCCCCATATTTCCCTTTTCCCCCTCAAAAACAAAAAACATAACGTTGTCCTTGTTTGCTAAATAATGACAGCAACAGGCAACACATTTCACTACAAACGCTGTGACACAACATTCTTATTTGGCACCGCACGTCACCACTCAACGGTCCACAACATTAACAACAATGGCGATGCACAATACAGGTGCATGCGTAATATTTCCTTTTCTATATATGAATAAATAGGCATGACAAGAGACGCATTTACTGATATCACTCTATCTATCACATTCCACCTCGATTTTTGTGGCGAGCAACCACACGGTGTAATGCCGTTGTTTATTCAACAAAAAAAAAAAAACAAAGTCCTCTTTATCCCCTTCATTTTTTTTTCCCAGACCCCAATTTTTCCCTCCGCCTATAAATAAGTAAAAAACAAACAAACAAACAAACAAACATTTCTTGTGTTAGCCCGTCACTCTTCATTATTATCATCATGATCCCCTTCTGGGGAAGGAACTGGATGCCGGGCACTGCTGCACGCACTAAATATTTGTGGAGCCCCTTTTCGCTTGATACTTGCGCACAGCTTCACCTTAACGACATTAAAATCACCTATCATTGGAGCCCGCCCTCCCCGCTGCTTCTTTAGCTCCAGCCATAGCTCCAGGAACTGAAATAAGCAACCAACATAATATTCACAGCACGTAATTAAAAAAGGAAATTCACGCCGCAGGGTTTCCTCACACTGCGGATGCAACGGTAGAGGGGATATGTTTTGCTTACCCCCTCTACCTTCACCACCAGAACTTCGCGCTCGCCGCATCATCTCTGCATGAGTTCGTGTATCCTTCAGCTGATCAAGTACCACACCGGTAAAATTAAATCCGATTAAAACAAACGGAAGCTCCTCAAAAACGTTGTCACCATCCTCCCCTTTTTTTATGCACGTGTCCCACAAGCGAAAACCGAATGCTCTATAGTACTCAAGAAGAAACACTAACTGCAACAAACCAAACAACCCCGTAGAGCGAAGGTCAGTTGCCGGATCACTCCCTTGAAACCCAAGCTTCTCCCACTCATTCCAGACATTGCCATTGTGCTCCTCGGCGTCACGAATCAATACATTGCGAAGTGTTATGAGCAGCCGTCGGTGAATGGGATTACTGTGGTCAAATGGCATAGAAGGAAGTGTTGAGCAAAAATCCACATCCTGCTGGAGAACCTGTTTCGGATTTTTGGGATCTATGGGAGCACCCGCGTTGGTTTGACTGTCGAGTGATGAGGAGCTGTTACAACAAAAGAACACTTTTCTCAGGAAACCACGCAACCGAAGACATCGCCCCCTCCCCCGTGCACGCAGTGGTATCGCATATGGTTCCCATGAGGATCTGTCATGCTTTAACGCACGAACCGCGTCAACAAAACTAATGGAACGAAAAGACTCACCAGTGTCAGCATGACTCAAACTCATGACGCTAAGCACCCGCCTCATCGTTGCGTCATTAACATCATCCCAGTCAATCGATGGCACAGAAGAGTCGCATTTTCTACTTTTGGACTCCCTCTCAGACTCTGAGTATTTGTGGCGTGAGGTATCTGCTATAACAACATTACCTGTAATGCTTTCAGAGGGAGAAAATGCTTCGGGAAACGCATCCTCACTTGCCTTCAGGCTTTGCACACAACCCATTACAACATTGCCATGAAGTTGCTGCTCCAACTGCAGTTGCAACTGCTGCTGGTGTTGCTGATCTAATTCGCAAGGTGTCGCAATAATATCATCAGAATTTCTATAGCTTAACACAACGGCATCCGGTGAAACAACGGTTAGGTCGGTGGACGAAGTTCCCATGATGAGCTAAACGTGCACGGTGTCCCGCAGTACACCAGCTTCGAAGTAAAGATTTTCCTAGTGGAAGTATCCGTAGATGTTATTGAACAAAGCGCGGTAATAGGATTGAAACGGAGAGAAAAGGAAAGGAAATGGAGGGGGGAAGAAAATAGCAACATAAGAGCACATGTAAATAAAGGCGCAGAAGAGAATAAAGAAAAAAAACAAAAGGTTGGGAAAGTGCCAAAGATAATCTACAAGTATGTATTAATTCACACCTATGCAAGCGGCAACGCCACAAAAGATGAAGCAACGCAACCGCGTAAAAATACACGTCTAGTAACACTCCCGAATCATATATGTTTCCCCAGTCCTTTCAAGCGCGTAAACACCTGCACAAAAAGGAACACCGACCATTTATTTTTGTCGCTACACTCGGTGCTGGGGGATTCCATTTTTTTTTTTTTAAATCCAAGAGCTTGAAATCCCCCAGCACCGACGTACACAATATTGGAAACGGTGAATCACCACCTGCCAAATACAAAAGAGTCACTGATAGAAATAATGATAAAGATGAGAACAATTCAACAAAGATGGAAAAAGCAGTAGTGGAAAATCACTAATAACGTAATTGTGACCTTCAAGTAAAAAAAGCGACGATTAAAATAAATTGAAGGATTGGGCACTGAAAAGGAAGCGACATGAAGTTGGGTGTGTACAACACAAATATCCCAGAAGGGAACGAAAACGACAGATTTAATTGTGATGATCCCTCTCCACCGCTCACTGAAATGCGTATTAACTAAGTAAACTGGAATATCTAACGGTATCATTCGGCGCGGTGATTCTAATATATGTCCAACGCCCCAAACTGACTCACAAAAAAAAAAATGTAAAAAAAAAAAGCGCACACACGCACACGCAAAAAGCAGTCAACTCAACAAAAAAAAGAAAAAGTACGAGTAAACTTTCCTCATTTTACATTTTAATTGAGAGTCCGCTTCGCTCAACGAGCCGTCCCGCAGTGCCAGAAGTCGAAACGATACCGGGACCCCATTTATCTCATGCACCTTGCGCCCCTCTTCGCCGTAGCAATTTGTTTTAATGCTCAACAAACGAAACAATGCTCTAAAGCCTCTCAATTTCAGAAATTCATACTTCCAACAAACACGAGCAGTCAACTTAAGAAATCGAGGAGGAGGAGGAGGAGGAGGAGGAGGAGAAACAGGAGGAATATCACCTACTTCTCTTGCGCCCCACTAATAACTCGCTATCATCGGTTGCTTCACCAACAGAATGTTTTCCAATGGCCACGGCGTCAACCTGAGCGGAACCACATGTGGAATCCCACTTCTTCAATTCTAACTTTGACAATTCAAGACGCCTGGAAGTTTTTGCTGGAACATTGCCTTCACTTCCCATCTGTAAAACGTTAAAACCTACATCTTTCATCCCTTGCAACTCAGCTTTCAAGTGGCGGTGCGCGCCCAAGGTGGGAATTTCCCTAAATGCAACAGTTCTGCGTTCCAATGAAGTAAAGGAAGGACAGATTGGCTCTTTCCTCTCAATACACGCGGACCGCCTGGTTTTCCGGCACTCTAAGGTTAACTCCGGTGTTTTCACATCAACATGTGTTACACTAGTAGTACCTCGTAATGCTACAGTGGGCCGGCTTGCGGGGGGTGCCGCGCTTGAATTAGATGAAAAGCTCAGGCTTCTAATAAGTCTTATGACTTCATCTTCTTGAGCAACACTTATTAAATTCTCCGAACCATAACGCGATGAAAGTTGTTCGCTTTGGATTTGGGCCGTGCTGTGGCAACAGTCACTCATACATTTTGACGTCTCTTGAACGGTGGCTAAACTCTTTTTCATCATCTCACCGAACTTTGTCACCTCGGAATCATCCATCGCCTCTAATGTATTCCTCACTGACTCAATAGTATATTGGAAGGTTGCGTTCGCGACTTTGCATTGGGTATTAAGTGACGAGAATGTGTTGCTGAGATGAACCACGTCGTTAGATACCTGATTCATCATCAAACACTCACGCTCCTCAAGAGCATTCCGAAGTGTGTTGAAGCACTTTTTAACCGCCTCCTGCCTGAATACTAAAGCTTTGTTACACAAGGGCAGTAACCGTTGTTCAATGTCAGCTGACAAACTTTGCGTGGCTGCAGCAGATACTCGAAGTTTTTCCACCTGTTCTTGCACTTCCAACCTGGTCCTGCGAGCAGCGCTTTCAACGGACTCCATCGAGTGACCTTTATGTGCACCTTCCAAGTAGCAGTTAATGCAAATAACCGTCGAGCACGTAACGCAATATGCATTTAGTGGCTGGGAAGGATGAGTATTGCAAACTTTCGGCTCCATGTGTATTGCCGACTTTAAGGGGACGATTTTGTGTGTCGTATACCGGCCACGTTGATGAGAGGACACCATACAGATTTCACATAAAGGGAAACCGCAGGGAACACAAAAGAGATTAGCACCTTCCCTCTCACATGCACCGCATATTCCGCTCTCCCTTTCCACATCTGTAAACCCATCATTCAATGGCACCAATGAGGAGGTGTCGGCTTCACCAACCTCTTTGTCAGCTTGAATAATTGTATCTCCATCTCCAACCCCATTAGTGATGGCATTGGTAGGCATAGAGACAAAACAACTTGGGCATGACATTAATATCGGGGTTCCTTCATTTCCCCGCACATTCCGCCACTGGGACGCGCATTTCTTGCATGCGAAACAATACCGCTCGGTATCCGAGTGTTCCAATGGATGAAGGGGAATACATTGCTTAATTTGGTACTTGAAACATAGTGAGCAAAGGTGCTGCCGTGTTGAGCTATCGTTTGAGCTGAAGAGGGCACGTGATACCTCCGTGTGGGCTGCGTGATCCCCCGTGACTCTGTACCCGAAAGAAGTGGTCGACATTAAGATGCCCTGAATGATTGTACAAGCAAAAAAAAAAAAGGACCAACATCCATTTGGTTAGTCATCACCAAAAAGGTTGCCAAATAATGGAAACAGTTTGAGGGAAGCAAAACGAGGAGAAGGAAAAAAAGATATTCCAATGATTTTTTTTTTTTTAAAGGGCGAGAAACAGTAAAAAACAAAAGGCCCCAATCTCCGTTTCAGACATCAGAAAGGCCGTCCGTGAGCCACATTTATAATTAGAGAAATGTAACATGTATACATATATTGGCACGTTGAAAAATGAACATATAAGGGGACGCAAATTCTCTTTTTTTTTTTTGAAATAACAATGCAAGTACATCTCCAAACGACTAATACACCCCTATAGCTTCCTTAATTGAACAAACACACAAGCAACAACAAATCTGTAACGGAAATTTGTTTTCCTCCTTTTCTGATTACCACTCATGGGAATTTGACAAACAAAAGTTGCCCTACCGATACCGTATGAAAAGCACTAAATGCCCTTCGCAAAACGTAGCTAGTACAGTCGAAAAATAGTGAATTTCACCCAAACTCCACCAAAAAAGAAAAAAAAGAAAAAAAGAAGAGTGAGAGAACAGTTCGAGATGGAGTTCCTCAAACGGAGGAAATGCGCACCTTTGTAATATCTAAAGGCGAAAGAATCACGCATCGACCACCACCGCCTTTATAACTCATAATGAAACCCAAACGCTCCCTTTATTCACTCGTGAGGAGCGCGCCGGTACCGCCGTCACTTCATTTTTGTAATGGTTGATTGTTCTTTTGAGTTGTGCTCCTCTGATAACTGATGCGCCGTAAATGCCAATGGAAAATCAGATTAGATATCTGTAAGAATAAAGTAGATTATTCCACGAGTAGCGGTAAGGGGCAAAAGTTGAGGGCACAAATAAAAACAAAATGAAGTGACATCACGAAATAGCTAATGGAAATTGAAGGCCAGTGCACGTGTATCAGTAGAAGATAGCAATCATTGTAACTTTTATTCGTCCATTGTTTATATCGGCACGAAAAAAAAAACTCATTCATTCCTGACACAAACAGTGCACACCTACCACGGAACAAGCACCCGCCGGTGAGCCCTGTAAATGGGACGTGTCCTCCCATCACCTAAGTCATGTATTTGCTTCCAGACTTCAGTCGATGTAAGCCGATTGCTTTCAACCCGGAACCAGAGGGAAAGTTCCTTGCATCAGCGAGTACCTCTGCGCTCTTCATTTCTTTGCAGAATAACCTCATAGCCCGTGGAATCTCACCGGCGTGTACCTCTGTGGAATCTAATACCTGCAATTGTGGCATCATACTTATCACACGGAACCGGCATTGCTCCTCGTATGGAAGTTGACTCAACTCATGATTGCCATCGACCTCCCACTGTACATCCCCGTATGGCGCAGCTGGCAAGTGATGGATTATTGATCTTACTTGTGGTGCTGTTAATGATGTAAGTAATGCACTGCTCACAGTTGGGAGGGGCATTCCCTCCTTTTGCGTACTCACGTTGAGGCTGCGACACGCGGCGAAGTCAACGTCCTGTTGCACATGTGCCTCATAACTGAGAGACGAGGAGTTGCCAGACGTTGTTCCGTCATGGGAACGAAGTACCGGATTGCCTTCTAAAGTTAAAACACGGATATTCTTAAGTTTTGATAACCCCTCCAAACCGTCCCAGTTCTGAATATTGTTATTGGAAAGGAACAGAAACACCAAGCTGTGTAGCACATCAAAGTCGGAAAAACCTTCTACCGCATTGTGTTCTAAGTTCAATGACTCCAAGTTACCCGCTAGGTGCACTACAAAGCGCTTGTCGACGATGCTGTTATATGACAGGTTGAGCGCACGCACCGTGAGGCACTTGGAAAATGTATCTAAGTTGACCCGTGAGATTTTGTTCAACTTTAAATTCAGTCGTGTGAGACTGTGGAGAAGTGAGAAATCATCCGCATGCAGCTCTGTGATGCCGTTTTCTGCCGCAGAGAAATCCATAAGAAACGGAAGCTTGGAAAGCCCCCCGAGGGACGTTAATGCGTTCCTGTCAAGATTTAGCCGTTCTAGAGTCACACTTGACGAAGCGAGGTCATCAAACACATCGTTTGTGAGTGCATTGCCTGCAGCAGAAAAATGTATGAGACAGCATAGGCTTCGTAACGGTTTAAGCGTTACGAGCCGGTTGTCATCCAGTGAGAGCCGCTGAAGATGCACATATGAGCTTAGCAAATCAATAGAAGTAAGACTCAGCGAGCAAAGTTTAGCCTGCGCATAAACAAGCCAACCGTCTGCGTTGCTACTGAGAGCACTGAGTGACTCCTTCACAACCTCATATGTAAGCGGGTTTTCGACTTCTAACGGCACGTCACCGGGGTCCTCAGGCGCTATATTGGAGGTGCTCATTCAGCAACAAACTCTCACCTTATTAACCGAAAAACAATTGCGCCAATTCCCGCAGTTTGGAGGTTTCGTAACAGTTTTTGTGCTATGACTACCCGATCTAAGTTAGACACTCGTTGGTAAGTGAGGATAAAGAGTAAGCAACACGTTTATGAGCAGGCGAGGAGGTAACCCTCGAAGCAATAGAAGCAAATACAAGAATTAAAAAAAAAAAAACTATTCATTGATGAAATAACACCGGGGGAACCAATTCACATACAGTGCTAACCACTTTAGTGAAAGAGACAAACACATTCCGGTGCAATATAAACCCTCTTCCTCTCAACAGAAACCCCAACAGACAACTGTAACATGTAACTGTCCCGAATATTGTTACGCAAAGTCCCCGCACATATCACACTGTACGTTACGGTCCTCCACGTAGATGGAAAAGAAAGAGTGAAATCTACACAAACCCATCGTCAACATCTGCAGAGGGCTCTTAATGGGCGCATTCCATATGCTCTTGAAAATGACTTGATGGCACCTTCACTGCTGCTCCTTGTCTCCAAGTGATCTCTTTCCCTTCCTTTCCCCCGTTTTTTTTTCGCTTCTGTTCCAAATATTTCTGCACCCTCCACGGCATCTCCGAATTGGATACAAATGGAACCAGCATGGAAAGAGACAACTTGAATTAGGGAAGAATTAACCAACAGAGTAAGCGCAGAGATAGCTACTACCGTTGCTGGGAATATAAGGAGCGAAGCTCATTAACGATAAGGTTCCGCTGAGTAGTTTTATCAGCGCCCACAGGAGTGGGATTGCGCCGCCGATCCGAGCTTATGGGCCGAGGAACGGGTACATCAGTTACCGTCACCCCAGCATTCGCCATATCTCTCTGTGCCTCCTTAATGAGCCGAATCTGATCAGTCTTACGGTCCATCAGAGTTGAGATGCGATTGAGAGCGGCTGTCACCACTTCAGGACTAATTTCCTCTGCTGCAGCGCGCTCCACAGTATCTTTGTATTGTTGATGAAGGCTCTTTAGCTCCTCTTGCAGTTCTTCATACACTTCCTTCATTGCCCCGCTTCGCAGTCCCCCCTCGGCAGAATCAAAGTGACTTTGGTTTACCGGAGTTGCCGCTCTCCCACGAGACACAGGTCTTACATGGTAGGAATTGTTAAGCCCAAGCTCCAATGCGCGGCCAGCGCTGGTTCTTCTCGCATCGCGTTGAATGGAAGAATATGTTGGATCTCTATAGGTACGTCGTGTATTGCCTGCGAGGCCCACAGATGCCCGGCGCCGCTCCGCCGAGTGACCAGAGATATTAACAAGATGGCGTGCCTCCTGCAGCCGACCCCTAACGGGACCCGCAAACGCGTTTGATCTACGTGGTTTGCGGCTATTCCTCCTACAGCTGCCATTTGTCAGCCTGGTCACATCACAATCGGTCATGCGGGAATTGTCTACACTTCCCGTACCGCAGCGCCGCATGAGTTCCTGTATGGCCTGTTCCAAGTGATGATTAGTGTCAATTGCCGCCTCCTTCTCTGCTTTCAGTTCCTCAATGGACGCGAGTAATGTACGGTGTTTTTTTTGTTGCTCCTCCAGCTCATGTCGGAGCCTTTCCATTTCGCTATTGAGCGCACTCTCACGTTTCTTCGAGGCGTCGCACTCCTTCATCAGCATTTCCTCAAGTTCGGTACGAAATGTTCCTAAATCCTTACGGGCTTTCCTCTAGTGTGCTTTGCAACCTTGTCTTTTCTTCATTGCGCGCTGCACCATCTCGTGCAGTTCCTTCTCACGCCGACGGTGGTGCGACCGCTCCTGCTCTAATTGATGCTCCAGGTCTTGTTTATACGCCTCATGTGCCTGCAATGCCTTCTCATACTGATCCTGATGGTGATTACGGTCCTGCTCTAAGCGACGTATTTTTTCCTGAAGAGTTTGGAGTGCAAGTACAATCGATCGCGTGTCACCTACACTCATATTGAGACCAGAGCGCTGCAAACTGGTATTACAACTCTCCATGGAGTGATTGGCGGATGTGACACGGGAAGATGACATGAGTCAAGATACCTTTCCCACTGCACAATAATATGACTCTATTGGTACGGAGAATTTTCCGCTATTATGTTCGTGTATATATGTTGATAATACTAACTTATATGTGTGTTTGTGCGTGCGTTCGTATTCGATGATATGTGATGCAATGAAAAATGTAATTCACCCGAAGCTTTTTATGCGCTTTGATCTTTTTGTCTACGCTCACAATATATATATTTGTTATAATATATTATTTTCCTTTTGGCGGCCGCCACTTCTACACACGCACTCCCTCCGCTTCGTTTTCCTCTTGCCCAATTCTCTCTCGCTTTTTCTTTAGGGAAATAAATTCAAGATATACATACATATATATATGCGAGCATATATGGGCATATATGTGTGAGAAGAAAAGAAAAAAAGGTAAAGAAGGAAAAAAAAAAAGAAACTAAGCCTGAGTCAGAGGACAAAATGTAAACAAACAACATTAATTGTTTGCCATGTGAACACAGCACTTGTCCTCACCTCCTCTTAACATTTATTGCTTTATACTGCCAGTTAATGGGGTGGGGAAGAAAAGATAATTTCAATTCAACAACAATACACGCGGTCGCCGACGTGTTGTTTATTCACTCAAAGTCCTGTCGACCACCAGGAAAGAAAAAAGATAATCCAAGGATGAACCTCAGACACTTTCCTACAGCGGGTTTCACATAAAGGGGAGGGGAAAAAAAACAAAGAAAAAAGGAAAGGAAGGGAAGGGAACAAAAGTGATGAAAAGGGGGGAAATGGCGCTAAGAACACAACGCCAGAAAAGGTGTATTTTTTTTTTTGAAAAAAGAGCAGAAACAGAATATAGTGTGTCAATAAGGTAAAAATACAAGGGTATCGTGCACACTAATTAGAAAAGGGTTGAAAAAAAAAAAGAAACAAATTTTATGCACACGGAGGAGCGGTGGTGGACCACAGTAGCAACAACCTCTAATCACTGGATGATACCCCCATGAAAAAAAAATTATATTAATGTATATAAATATATATATATATATATATATATATATATGCTTTTCTCCCCCATACACCCTAAGCACTCACAGCACTCTTACCTCCATTCACATCAGCAATTATGACACCCAACATAACTACAGTGACGGAAAGCTGCCTCCATACTCGGAAAGTGGATTAACCTCAACATTCAAAGTTGTCCGACACATGTACCACAACATGGAGAAAAATATCAACTAAGTGAACAAATGCACGCCAACCTTCATGTGCTAAAGCTACAACTAATATATATGTGTGTTTGTACATATATGTTTACGACAACCTTACCGTATATGTAAACCGATAATGGAGAACGAAAGCATTGTAGACCATAACCTGCTTCGCACTGTTCTTTCTTACAATGAAGCCCACCCCGTGCCGAACATACTTCACTTGTCATTACCGGCGCCACAACAGTTCACTACCGACTCACAAAGATAAAAAAAAATGCAAAATAAATTGGGATTGTTGGCACCATATCACCATACACCCCGCTCCCTCACACAGTCAATAAAACCCACACACACACACACACACACACAGCCATTGGTGTCAAACCCATCGAAAGAAAACAAGCTTATGTCTTGAAGAAACACAACAGAAAAAAAAATCCAGCACCGCTCCCACAAACATATGAATCACCTCACATCCACAGAACACGTTGGCACCGCTGCTCATCACCGGGGCTGAGGAAAGTGTAAGTGAAGAAGAAGGGAGGGAAAAAAGGAACAAAGAAGTATCTATGCCCGCAGTAGGTAGCCTCGTGTACACCGTCGAAAGACAAAAGAAACACAAATAAAAGGGAGGAAAGTGAAGAAAGGATGCAATTGGAGAAATAGGGGAGTTGGGAATGGGGCCCATGTACCGCTTCATGCCCAACACATCCCCCCCCCCTTGTTGGTGAAACATTAGTCAAAACGACAAAGCCGGAGAAATTCTTCCAACGTAGCGCGGCGCGTCACAATCTTCTCAACCTGTGAATAACACTCCCTATCATCCATGACCTCATCAAACATGGTGCGCAGGCCGCGCTCCTCGTGTGTCCCTCCATTGGTTTCGGCATTCCCCTGCTGAGTTTTCTCAGGAGTCATCAGCTCACAAGTACTGTTCTCATCTACATCCCTGCCGCCGACTGCATCAGCATCTGCGTAAATATAGTCTACACAGAGTAGGCAGCCTTTAAGCATTGACCGCACCTCCATACTAAGCGAAGCCTCATCTATATACGGTAAGACTTCCTCTGCAGTTGATAGCAACCCGTCCAGCAACGGCAAAAACGTCATTTTGAACACTGCCAACTTCAGGTTGTACGCGGTACGAAGCTCCACCTCTCCCGTGGCGGCCTCGATAGCATCCACCCACAGTTCATCCATGTCTAAGAGGTTTTCTGCCGTTTCAGTAAAGCGAAAATTAATGAGTTTATAACGGCATGAGTAAATATGATTAACGATGCTACTCAAATCCTGAAACATGATCCTTCGTGCCGCTCCACGGGTACGAGGAGCTGGCCGGTGCGTCACATACCTTGCTACTCTCGGGGAGAGCGTAGGAATGGTGGGACTGGCATTGAATGTGGGTGGCACTTTCGCTGCGGGTGACATGACACCAGATTCGGGCGGTGCGGCTGCAATGACATTCCGCCACCGCTGCCAATATTTACGGAGGCAGTAAAAACTAGTGGTGAAGGAAAGCACCTTCACCTTAAGGTGGGCACGCTCTTCTATACGAAGGGTACGCACAAGCTTCACCCGCCCGCGCTGCATAACCCGATCGTAAGTGGCCCAAATCCACCTGTTCAACCACATCCTCCGCACATTCGTTGTGTGGGCATTGAGCATAACAGATGCCATCCTAGAAAGACTATTAAAGTTTTTCCTCTTGATGTTGCGCAACATATGCTCGCGTCGGAAGTACTTGCAATGAAGCCTCCATACACGGAATGCATTTTCAGCCGCATTAAACGCATTGATCGTAGAATACCGGGTTATCAACATCCCCACGCGATCCGAAATGCCGCAATACAAGGAATTATACAAATCCCGCTGCGCCGTACGGACAGATACTGCGTTTTCTCTGCACTGCATCAATGTTAACAACAAACTACTGAAGTTGTTTTCCCGAGACTTTGCATGTGCATCAAGTGTTTTTCTAGCATCAAGTTTTACGATGGACGTGCCGCAATATGGCCTACAGAACAAAGAAGAACGGTTTGCTTTGATGTCATTGGCATCAAAACAAATCCTGGACACTTTGAGGATCGCAAACTGCTGAAGAACCGAAAGCGGAGCGAAGTTCACAAAGTGAGCGAGGGGATACTTTTTACACTCGCGGTGCATCTCCAAGTGAACAACCCTACCATTACTAAGCAACGACCCAACTTGCTGACGCTTCCAATCAACCAAACTGGGTGGGCCCAAGGCTGTGTCAGCAGACGGATGAGGGACCCTCGTGATCACTTTATCGGTCATAGTCGAAAACACCGAAAGAAGTCCATCATTGCGGGCGATCCACAGCTGGGACTTCATCTGGTCATTGAACAACAGCACAACGGGCTGCGAGTGTCTCTCTATTATGCGCCGCTGGAAAACTATACTAAATGTAATGTCATCGGTCCTCTGAAAGGGATCTCTACGAGGGCTTTGGCCCGGGGAAGAACTCCCACCTTTGCCCTTCCGCAACTTGGGTGCGCACTGCATGTTCATCACGACACCCTCAACAGAAACGTAAAACCGCAAATTATTGAACACACAATACAGGGCACGATTGTTTGTCAACTCATCGAAGGTGTTGGCAAGTGCTCGGCGTCGAACCTCCTCCGGTGTCGGGTGTTCCAACAACGAGTAGTGGAGCTCAGGGGGATCTGGAAGGAGTCGCATTGTAACCGTTATGACTGGCGGGAGATCTACAACAATGCCTGTCACTGTTCCACCATCTATGAGATCCTTGGTGAACTTCGCTTTCCGAGCATAAAGGTCATTAATTTGTCGATGATCTGCCGCACCGCTGGTGCGCCCGCGCTCCTCCCTTCTACTGGGGGAACGGCAAGTGTTTACGTAACTCTGTGCTGAAACTTGCTCCACATAACGTGCCCCAACTGAGTACGTAGGTAGGTACGATCGGCGCCCCGCAGAAGGCGTTCGGTAGAAGTCAGACACATCGTGCTCAGTTGACTCCGTAAGCACTGTTGCAACCTTTCCTGTGGCGGTCCTATGTGTACGGGATGCTTTTCTTTTCTTGGTTTTTGCGGACCGAGTTCGTGCGGTAGTTCCGCCATTTGGAGATGCAACACCACCGCCAGGAACGTCTCGACGATCCCTTGTACTAGACGTAAAGGGGTCCCAAGGTGCTTTGCTCTTCTTTACCTTGCCAACTGCTTTTGCGACTTTCTTCCCTGTCGTTTGAGATGTCCATTGAGTTGCCGCAGTCCGAGGAGTGCTACAGAGTGAACCTCTCAAACCATCAAATACGGACGCCCCAAATCGTGCAGTCGAAGGTGGTGATACCTTCCTCTGCTTCTTTATTGTGCTTACAGGTGTCCCCCTCCTGCTGGTGGATTTGTGTGGTTGGCACGCATCGGAACCCTTGGATGTCGCAACACCATTTTTTCGAGTGCTGCAACTCGTTGTGGTGAAGCAAAGAGATGAAAGCTGCTGTTTTTGTGCCGGTGTTTTTGTTACCCTCGACACGCCTCTCGCCGATACCTGTGAAATAACACCGATGCCCTGTGACTGCTCCCGCACGGCAAGTCTCGGCGTTGAAGCTGACGTTCGGGTAGAAAGCCGTCCTGCTCTCCCTCCGGTGTTCAAGCCACTAGATCTGTTGGTTTTCGTGCTCAGTCTACCAGCAACAGACCGTGGGGTATTAACGCGCTGACGCGGACTCAGTGGTGTGCAAAATGAGTCATTGCCTTGCGGCGTCAGAGAACGATTCGTGCGTTCGTTTGAATTGCTTCGGTTTCCAAGAGATAGATTTGGTGTAAACCTTGAGCTGTCCGCGAAGCCATCCAACGCAGAAGTAGTTGGCGAATACCGCACAGGGTGTGGGTACGGATCCGATACGTCGTTGGCTAAGCAAGACTCCAACTCCTCATCCAGATCCCACAGATGTACTGTTCCATGTACATCACCAGAGAAGATGAGATTAACGCGTTTGCTTTGCACAGGCTCTGGCGCCAGTGGCGGCATAAGAATCTCCAACTCACGTTCCACGTCGCGCATCTCGCGCTCTGAAAGCCGTAACATGAAACGGTGCTCTTCACGTCTCTCCCATCGCGTCATGTCCTGAAACGCGCGCCTGCTTTTAATAAGCTTTGACGCTGTTGCTTCCTTCGGATCGCGCGTCATGGCAACCACGTCACGAGGCTTTGTATAATTCCGCGTCGTCACTACTGTGCTAATCCACTTGAGGGTGCGCAGGCCCCCAACACCACCCTTTAGTTTAAAGAGTGGTCTAACCTTCACCATCGTACAGGTAGAAAGGATGTTGCCTGGCGAACCTCCAGATGGTGAATTCACCGAAAAGGTAACGGCGTCAGCCCTAAAAGAAGTGGTCCATGAGTTATAATCCTTCATCCCCGACGATCTTGCTCGACAAATAACCCTCATTTCCTCGATACAGCCGTATATTTTTTTCAAGTCCCATACCGCAATGCAAGAATCCTCAGAGGCAGTGCACACGAGAGAAAGATGCTCACGCCCCTCTCCACCTAGTTGGGACGTGGCCGCCGTAAGCTCATGGACGGCGGCGCTCAGTCGGCTCTCCATGGCGACGTCAGTAACTTTGTCATCCTCGTGGCAGGGACTACGTGCAATGGCAACGATAGCGCCCTTATGGTACTTGGGAAGCTCAAAGACGATATCCGCAATTTCCCCCTTGGCCATCATCGCAGAACGATCGCTCTCGCACACTCGCTGAGCGCTAGCAGGAAATAGCCGTATAGAACCGTCACCAAAGCCAATCCACATATAATCCGTATTGATGAGTAATGACTCCCGCACATGCAGAAGTTGCTTGGGAGAGTCAATAGGGATCACTTCCAACTGCCTGTTGATAAGACCCTTGAACGGTGCGTGCATGAGGGACGATATCAAAACACCCCGCTTCGGATCGGTAATAACCATCACCACAGCACCTGTGAGGGCATCAATCACGATAACCCTGCCTTCATTTGTGCTCTCAACGGCCCATATTGTAGTGGTTGACCACTGCAAATCTAACGTCTTACAGAATTGGGGTGACGGTACGCAGTCTATATTACCTTGTCCCTCAACTGCGGTGGCCCTTGAGTTCGCATTAAGCTGCCTTAGAGCCCTTTTAATGACACCTAAACGCGGTAATGTGCGCACGCAAACCATAAGCCGTGCCTTTAATAGGTTTGAATTGAGCGGTGAGTTGGGCTCATGCGAAAGAACAATTTGATCTTTCTTTTTGAGAATATTCTCCCACAATTCTTCAAATGCTTCATTCCACCGCTCGGGGTTTTTGACAGCGGTGGCGGCAGTGGATGAAGCCACCATCCGTGCAGTCAGCGACCAAAGAAACAATGGGCACCGGCGGCAGAGAAAGGTTCCACAGATAGCAGCGTGCCTCCTCTCTATTTAGCTGCTCCTGCTGTTGTACTTCGCATATTAAATTACGATTGTAACGCATGTTCACAGGAATGAACCAAGTTAGTGCAGTAGAGAGGAAAAAAAAAATAGGGTGATAAAAATGGGGACAAAAGTAACTTTCACACAGTGCATCTTGTGGTGGCAAGCACACCACAGGGAAAACAAGAAAAAGGGGGAATGGAAGAATGCTGAAAAACACATGAAGAGGTAAACCCCAAAACACCAGCCAAACAAGTGAGATCCGCGATATTCCGCATGTACTGGTGCTAGCATAAGCTGCAAAACCGTATAATTAAAAAATAAAATTTCTCTGAATGGAGTAAAAGGGTGAGCATATGCGTGCGCAGGCCATTATTGCAACATGCCTCCCTTTGCGACGCTTCCCGACACAGAGCGACAGTGTGAAGGTCAGACAGGGAAACAAATGCAACAAATAATCAAACAAACAAGAAAGTTAAGTAAAGTAGAGGAGAACCAAGAGAGTTTCCCAACCCCTTTTGAAGAGACCTTTTTTTCTGCGTAGGCATTCTGCTCATGTGCTGCTGCCGAAGACGTTTTCTCTCTTCCTCCTGTCCAATGCTGCACATGCCAAATGTTGACGACCTCTATGTGTTAAAAATAAAACGCCAACATTCTCTATGGTATTGCCATCACCAACAACTTCAATTTGCTCTGTTCTATGATTACACCAAATTACTGTCAATGTATTTTTCCCCCCTTTCGTCTGAACGTCATTAAACACAAGCGCCCCTCAGTTAAGGCAACCACGGGAGCCCAATTGCTCCCTATGGCTCTTACCCAATGCTTTCTTGTCTTTTCCTTGAAAAGTTATACAAGACTGAATGTGAAAAGTTAACAACAATGAACACTCCTAAAATAACCCTATTCGTATTCCATCGTTGCGATGAAAACTTCGCTGTTGTCAAAACCATCAAGACAGGAGGTATTTGTACGTTGCGTTAAAGTCAAGGTCGGTGTATCTACTGTTGGGAGGCTCCCCATCACCGAGTGAGTCTCCTGTGAAGACCCAATAAACTCCCCTTCCACAGAAGAGGCAGTCAAGTTGCTGCCTTCCATCCCCACTTTGCCGGCACATGATAAATTAGTCCCAACCTCCTTGTGGGGTATGCGCCAGCCGTCTGCCGACAGCATTCGATTACCAACCCAATGAGTCCCCAAAGAAGATCGCTGGTTCCCGGTTTGTGGCGACACGCCACCCTTCCCTGCGAACCTCGGCGCCGGCATGTGCTCGGGCAGAGAGTTTCCGCATAAATCCAAGCTCGGGGAAATATCGCGTGGCCGCTTGGTAACGCTGGCAGGAAGTATGTTTGGTGTGCCATCCAGCTTAGCAGCACGGCGTAGGGAAGATACGAAGGCCATCACCGTGTGATCCGTACTTGAGGCCAGTTTCTCCCGTTGTGATAGGATGCTGACTAATGCAACCGCATCATTCCTCAACAATCGGGAGCAATATGGTACCAAAGCCAGGAGGACTGTAGGGTCTACAGTTGCTGCAAATTCAATACCACAGCGGACGATGCCGACGCATGCAGAATAGTATTTGTCAGGTAATGGCCAGTGCATAGAAGATAGCTTTACTCCAACCGCTGAGAGGCTGTCAGCGGATTGCTCACGAGCAGCCAACAGAACTGACCACTCCAACGAGAGGCTGTCACCGGTGTGGTCGCGCAACTTACGAAAGAGGCACCTAAAAATATCCGACACCGCCTTTGTTGGTGCATGACCCCACTGTGCAAGAACTCGCGGACCAGCAGACTCTGGTAGTCTCTTCAGCATCATCAACCTCGCAACTCCCATACTCACACGCATTTGTGACGATTCCAGGTATGAAGCTTTTCTGCGCAGTGGCGCCAAGGGAATAGGTTGGTCACCCTCAAGTGCTCCAGCTTCTGCCTTCTTTAACTCTTCCCGCGCACTGGTCACCTTCGATCCCAATAACTGCGACAACTGCGCAAATCTATCCAACACCTCATTCCTTTCCGCTTCTGAAAGGATATAGTGGGGAAGCACGCAAAGGTCACACAAAATGAGCATGCCATCAACCAATAACCCAGTTGCATCTGCCCCCACATGCTCGGCATAAGCTGTCCACATAAGTGAAACGCAACGAAACAGCTCTCCAATCAATTGACTAATGACATCTCTTACATCGGACGTGGCGCCGCTATCATCGGCACCGCCCGGTGTTGTCGGTTCTCTATGCTCGTGTGTCTGCTCTTGCGCCTCACGAAGTTGCCACAAAACACAACGGACCAAACTCGTCAAAACAAGTTGGATAAGTTCTGGAGATGCCCGCGCTTCCACATGATGAAGGAAAGATGACTTGAAGAGGGTCAACAAATCCCCCATCGGTACCAATGACGAAACAATACTTACCCTAGTCCACAGATGCAGTTGTTCCCTCTCCCATGCCTCGCCACTGGCGCGTGAAGGCGTACTACCGTTTGCTGTCAGCTGCTTGACAACTTGTCGCCGCAACTCCTGAAGTTGACCCTTCGCCTCCACTACCAAGGGATGCTCCTCGGATACCAACGCGTGCCAGGCACCTGTTATTGGAACAAGAGAAAGTTGATCACTGTGCGGAAGTGCAGCAGTAACTTTGCGCATCAGCACCAGGAGTGACTTAATTTGAGAAACATCCTGCAGTGATGTGAAAGCTTCCATATCCATAGCGGAAATAACGGCCGCGACGGCACCCACCACTGCCACATCACTTCGATGCCTCTCCAGAACACCGGTCAACACAACGCCTACATCGCGGCTCATCGACCCGATCACCGCGGTGATTGCCTCTTGCTTGTCTGCACTGATTTTTTTTTCTTGCGCACCCTTACGGTCATCCTTGGGAATTGGTCCCAAGTCTGTACGACCGCGCAATTTCTCGAGCAGCGCTGACAAAAAACCTAGGGCAACAACTACGTCTGTGGCGGCGTCGGACTGAGCGAGCTTCAATATCGGCCCATACTCTCTTAGTAGCGGGGGTATATCTTGCGGAGGTGTGTAGAGGGAATCAACAATATATCTCTCAGGCATCATCTCTCCGTGCTGTGAACGGAGCATGGCAGCAAATGTGCACAGCAGTTCTGTCATGGCCTGGAGGCCAGCACTCTCGTCACGCTCGTCAGTGGGAAGGCGTGTTTCAATAAAATCATGGAGAAGGGCACCAGCCTCGCGTCGGATTGTTGGGCATTCACTAAAGATGTTGAGCAAAACACTGTCGATCATCTCGTTATTGAGAAGCTGCTTATCTTCTGCTTCAGCAGAGAATATTCGTAGAATTCGACGGATAACACCGATCGCCAACTGGGAGCAATGTAGGTTGACATCATTACACATCTCAACAAGACGCTTGGAAAAGTACTGGAGGAAAAGGAACATCCGGCTGCCGCTGTCTGGTATGGAGTCGAGCGTCTCCTGAATCATCGCGAGGGCCTCGGCACGTATCTCCGGACGCTTATCATACAGCGCCATGCCAAAGTAGCGGAAGTACTTGTTCTCAGCAAATTCCTCGTCAAACTTTAGGATCCAACCCTTCAGGCTCTCAAATACCAACAAACGAATTTCAGGTGCCACGTCACGAGCCCGCTGATGAACAGTCTGAGTTAATATTTGGTTGCGCTGCTCCACTACCGCTTGAATGACCCGCTGCTTTGCATCAGCATGTTTCTTGTTGCGTTTGTCTGCGCATACCTGACCGTTGAGAGTTTGTATAACGCAACTGAGCGCATCAACAACGTATAGAAGAGTGGCCGTGGATGTATGCCGGAAACAGCGGGCTTTGCTTTCGCTCATGGCCACGAGCCATGCCACAACGGTTGGCAGTAGAAATTGGTCGAACATTAGGTTCTCGCTATAGGAGAGCTCCACGAGACGCATGAAAAATTGTCCGTAAGCGATTCGCAACTTCTGGCTCTTAGGATCTCTTTGCGAAAACAAGTAAGCAGGGGCATTTTCTGGCACATGCGCAAACATTTCATCAAGAAGTGTGTTCATATCCGTATTTCCTTCCACTGCGGCGGCGCCCAACTCACCATCCACTACACCCGATACCTTACCGACTAAATTCAAAATGGCAGCGCATAACTCCTGCCGATTTCCCTCACAGTAGAGACGAAGGACATCAGAAGCCACACGAGAAGGTGAAACACCACCTGCGAGGGCCGTGAACAGTGATTCCATCAGGGAAGTACCCTCCTCTGGAACAATAACTGGTGCAGTGGGTTCTTCGGTGCATAACTTCGCAGCCTTCCCCGACGCATCAACATTCTTCGGCCGTTCCCTTTCGTTCTTCGGTGTTGGAGACACCTTCGCAGCCTTCGGCTTCTGTGACACTTTAGTTTTCACCTTCCTGGGCATTTACGCAAGTCACACAGCTATTTTCACCTTCTATTGGCACAGCAACGTCCAAATAATTTCAAATAAATACACCTCCGTTCTTCGCCACCTTTACGTATTTCTTTTCCCACCCCTTTTGTCTCTCTTGGTATCCGCACAAAGTAGTATTGAGATATCCAACTGTAATAGTCACTGATTTGCCGATGAAGATATCTAACTTCCGAAATCTGATGGTAAAAGAAAGAGATATAGGTGGGGAAACGTAGCGAAATGATTCAGATAAAGCAACCAGCTAAGCAGCACCTGAGAACGGATCTGGTCAAAGAGAGGAAAAACAAAACGTGCAATTACGTCCCGCACTTGCGTGCATCGCGTTTGGTGGTTCCATTATTCCCCCGTCTGTAACGCAGCCTTACATTGCGAACGATTTCACACACCGCGACCTCCATTTGTTTCCTCAACACTCTTTTTCACCATACAGCAAATGAACTGAAAGAGTCTATAGGGGAGGGCATAGGATATATGAGGAATAGAAATCAGGGACGGAGGCGAGGGCACCCTTAACGAGTATTTCAAGAAACGAAAAAGGTGAAGATCACGGAGAAGTTAGACACGGCCACTCCTCGCGCGTGTCTCTTCATGAACACAGCAACTCCATCAGTGATGTTGGCATCGCCGGAGCGGGCGCGCCAGGCTGCGTTACTCGTCGAATCGTTGTTGGTGGTGCGGGTTCCTTGAGAAGTCCACACTGCGCCTCTGCGGTGCGGTTCATCATGGGGACCACCTGAAGTGTCGGCAGGGGAACCAGTTCATCATCAGCTGGCACTTCGATTGGCGGCTCCGGTGGAATAAGTTGTGGAATGGCAAGCGGGGCTGCCGTGGGGTCGGCTGCTCCCTCCCCAGCCGCTGCATCTCCCTCACACGCCATCCCAACTCGCACCTGCTCAGATGTGGTGGAAACAAGAGGCGCAATTTCCCCACTGGCAGCCACATCGGGTTGCCCATCAACCTGCACAGCTACTTGCTGTGATTCCTGCTCCTTTTGAAGCACCTGAGAGACGTCGAACTCCTCAAACTTCGACAATGCGCCACGGCCTGCTTTCCGACCTTGGGTCTCAGCGCTAGCCGCGCGTTCACTGGTGGTTTGCTTCTTCTTGGTGGTCTTTTTCGCCATCTTCGTCTAACTCGCTCTTTCGTTAAGATATGAAGGACTATAGCACGTGTTAAGAGATTGAAAGAAGATGATGGGGCGACGCAGGGACTGTAGGGAGGAAATGATAAAATAAAGCAACCAAATGTTGGGTGGCAACCCAACAGCAAGCATCTTATTTCGGTTGAGAGAAATGGCTTCTGTTAGACGGGCCGGCAGCGCTTCAGCGGCTCGAAAGAGAGCGCGACGAAACGGACAAAAGGAAAAATGGAACTACGCCTTAGTGCCAAGATGAGTCTCCCGAAACTTCTTTTGCCCACTTGAGGGGGCTCAAAGCTACCTTCAGTTGTTGTATTTACTTCCTCTAACCCCCTGAAAAGTCTCCATCGCCTTCGACAACCCCGTTATTTCCATATATGAATATTTCCACGACGAATGCAGAAGCGCCTGGGGCAGCCTAACTGATGCGCTTGGAGAAAACGAAACGGTAAGAAGAACAGTAGCAGAGTACGAGTACATTACCTAAGGAAGGGGAAACGAGACTGAAGCAGTGGAAGGAAGAGAGAAGGGGAAGGGAAGGGAAGGGATGGGGTGGGGGAACACAACAACAACACCCGTCACACCCCACACCCTCGAACTGCTACCATCCCCTCCTCCTCCAGCAAACGCTCCAAGTGATAGAAATAAGAGCTAATTCAGGTCGATGCATCATCACTCCTCAACGTCAGGGGGTTGCTCGTGTAATTCATCATCATCCTCTTCGTTGTCGGCAACGGCGGGGATGTCTTCTGGGCGCGTCTTAAACCCATCCAGATACTTGCGCGCCTCTTCTTCCGTGAGAATAGTAAAGGGGGTGCCCTTTCCTACAATGGCAATGGTGGTGTTTTTAATGTTCAGTTCTACACCACCAGAGGTCGCCGCGCCAAGAGCCCTCAACGCATGCATAACCAACTCGTCCAAATCACACGCGGGAAACCCTCTAAAGTGCCTCTCCAAGTAGGTACGTGCTGCCTGAGAACGCAACCCCATCGCGGTTGCCTTAAAATCAAACACATCACCTGAGGGCACCGTTTGGTAAAGGCGTGGCCCCTGGCGATCATAACCGGCAATTAAGAGACCGACACCAAAGGGACGCTTACCCGCAAATTGAATGTGGCGCTGGTGCTTCGCGCCCACTATGTCAGCAAGCATAACAAGTGGAGCGTCGCTATCGTGCATGTAGCGATAATTCATACATTCTGTACGTAGAAAACGAGAGAGCGCACGGCCGTCTGCCACGAGGCCACTGATTGCCATACCAACGTGCTCATCCAATTTGAATGCCTTCTCTTGATAGGATGATAGCCCTGACACGGGATTGCGTTTCAAGGCCGTGAGTACGACATAATCGGCGCCCTTAACTCCAACCGCAGCGGAGCCATTGTTCACCGCCTCATTTGCGTATTCCACTTGAAACAACCTCCCGGTGGGGCTCCACGTGGTGGTATCCGTGTCGTACTGGTTTTTAAACATTTTGCCTCCTTCGCCAAACTTTCAGTGGGACCCAATTCTTTCTTTTTTATTATTCTGCTATCTATCCCCTTTTTTGTGTGTTTTGGCGTTTCTCTTCTCAGTTTCTATGTCACCTCACCTATATCGAATGATGGAGCTCCTGGAAATCCAATTACTTTCGTATATTTTATTGCCTTGTACCACAAAGTTCCTCCTGCTTGTCCTCTTCCTGACGCTTAAAAGTAGGGGACTTTATTTGCCTTTCTCCCGTCAACAGTTGCTTTTGTAGATTGTGAAAGTTCTTAAATAATTGTGTTTAGCATATATATATATATATATATATATATATATAGGCGTGTGTGTACACGTGTGCATCAAATACATAATGAAAGAAACGAAGAAAAGAGCGATTAAGTTAACCTCTCAGTTGCGCAGAGTGACAGGTGATATAATGACATCGACTAAAGCAAATGAACACAAACACAAACACCGTCAAGTGGACATCCGCAAGAGAAAATGCGTGACCTCCACTTGTGCGAATGTGTATGGGCAAGTGGATACGAAAAGGATAGAGAAAGAGACGCATGTAAGTAAATATTGGAATATTTTCGCGTATTTCAGCAAGCAATAGCAGCAAAGCAGGCTTCCTTCATTTGTCTTTTCCTCTTCCCCTAGGTCCATCTCACGACCTTTCTCTCTCTCTCTCGTTTGAAGTGAGAAAATTTTATTCAATGTAAAAAATGGGAAAGAGAGGGGAGGAAAACAAATAATAATGGAAGACCGTGGAAGAGCACATTTTTTTTTCTTTTGAAAAAAAAAGAGAACAGAAGTGGTCACCACAACCAAGCACCACAATATGTACAAAAAGAAAAAACACACGCTTGTTAAGTACACTTTATTTTTGTTTGTTCGTTTTTTTTAACCTTTTAAAGTTTCTTCTGGTTTACGTTTCTCCCTTTCCCTCCACTACCTCTCCTCTCCCTGGGGAAGTAATTCAATCCATCTTATATTATCTCATTTTTCCTTCCCCCTCCCAGTTGTTTTTCCTTTTATTTATTTGCTAACGTTCATTTCTGTCTGTCCCCTTTACTTCACTCCTTTTTTTTTGTTCCGTTTCCCTTTATCATACCGGGAGTTGACTCCTCAACTTATTTATAGCCACGAGGTGACAATCCGAGAAAACAACCCAAACACACACGTTTCTGTTCGCCGCATTTTCTTTCGCGGCACTCAAAAATCACACGTAACTGAAAAATACACACACACATATCTGAACCAATAAATTAACACAGAAAACAAAGACACACACAAAAACATAAATATATACAAATACATCAAATATTTATATAAGTGTATATATTTCCCTCCATTTCCCTTATTCTCCTTCTCCCTCAAAAAAAAAAAAACTTTACTCCACCCCACACCCCTGAGCGTATTCGCTTTCTCCCTTTTGTTTGTCTGGTTATTTTTTTTTTCCGTTGTTTGTTGTTTCGCCATAATTACCCCTCTTTCTTCCTAATTTCCACACCCTATTATATTTTTGTTTTTCATCAACTTAATTTATTACGTCGTGTCTCATTTTCTCGTCAGGGAGAAGGGAGAGAGGGAAGGAGGAAAGAAATGAAAGGAAAAGCAAAGGATGCCACCACACATCCGTAACAAATGGAAGCAGAGTTACTCAAAATAGAAGAAAAAGAACAAAAGCAGCATTGGAAAGACGTGAGGGTGGGGTAAATTTTTTTCGAAAAAATAATAAAGAAGAAAGTGAATAAAATGAAAGGGTTAAACAAAAAGATGAGCAAAGGGTACATTCCCATCAGATGGAAATAGTTACAGAATAATGATAAACCACCCCACAAATAAGGAGGGAGGGGGAAAAAACGAAAAGGGAAGGGACGGGAGGGACGGCAGGGAAAAGAGTTGCTGCTACTGCAGCCCTTTTCCCCCCTTTTCTTTTTATTATTAGTCTTCAGACATTTTCTCTTCCCAATTTGTGCGCATGTGAAGGGGCATTTAAATGGATGTAACAATGATGGCACCGGGTGATGGAGAATCGCTGGCGTCATGTTTCGGGTTTTTTGCCTTTGTGACTACTTTTGTTGTTATTATGATTGCTTTTAGTTGTTGTCCTTGCTGTCGTGTCTATATTTCCCCCTTTCATTCTTTTTGGTTCACATTTTCCACTAAATCTCCCACAATTATATTCTTTCCCTTTCATCCATGATAACACGGAAATTTCAGAGAGGGAAAATAAAACAAAAACAAAAAAGAAAGGATGCCCTTATCCACTCTTTCCTTCCTCTTTTCTTTATTTCATTCCGTTATTATTTCCCATTCATAGAGATATGCAACATCCCTTTTCCTTTCCCCCATTACTTCTCCTTCAGTACATCTTCTTAACAACTTCCATATCCCTTGAAATCCCACGTGTTCTCAGAAACAGTCCCTTTTTATATTAAAACAACAATCCTTTCATCGTTTTATCATCAATTATTGCTTTCGTCACACATCCTTCACATCCCCCTTGCGCATCCCACCCCTCCCCCAAAATCCTTCCTGCTTCGCATTCACTAACCACAATTATTATAACCATAATAACCTTCACTGGGGTTCTCCGCCTCAGCGACGGCACCGAAAGGAGCACACACGTGTGTGTGTGTGTGTGTTTTTTTTTTGTTGGTGTTGTTGTTGCTATTTCTTCCCCTCCACCTACTCACCCTTTTCTCCTCCCATCTCCCTTCCCTGTGTTTCTTTTGTCCTTTTGGGCTCAGTATGGCATCATGTTAGGGTTTCCCATCCCTCCAGCATATCCCTGACCGGGCACACCACCGTAGCCCGGTTGCGGGTGGATGTTCACATTATGCATCGGAACTCCCATGGGCTGAGCTGGGCCTGCCTGAATCATCAGTGGGTCATTACCACCCGCATACCCAGGAACACCACCACGACGAGATCCATCTTTTGATGGCTGCATGCCGTCGTTAGCGCCCTTTTCCAAGCGTGATACCCGCTGAGTGAAGTCGTGGATGGCCTGAATGAGGTACGGCATGGCAATATTGATACGGTTGTTTAGCCAAGCCTTCTCAAGAACCACGTCCGGAGACAAGTAGTCATAGCAGGCGTAAAGGCAGGAAACGAATGAATCTGGTCGTTCAACTGCAAAGAAGTCAAGAAGTTCCTCCACAACCTTTGGATCGGCGCTTTCGACAGCCGTGTCAATGGCCTCCTGGAAGAGCTTATTCTCCTTGGCCACCGCAAGGGCGTGGTCAAAGGCCTTGTGACGGCGGTGGAGGAAGAGAGCAATCTTGCGGAACTCAAACAACTCCATCTTCTCCAGCCGTGCGCTCAACTCCACAGAGTCGAAGTTGTTGTAGTTCTCTACAGAGTTACGTAAGGCCACAAAATTTTCTTCCTCCACGTACAGATCGTTCAGAGCATCGTTGATCAACCGGGAGTTGCGCGGTTGTGCGGATTCGAGGTATGGCAGAATCAGGTGAATCGGGGCAACATTTTTCACCTCACGGAGCACACGGTCGGGGTCAAGCACCTTGAACATGCTCGTCAGAAAGTCGCACAGGTTTTGAGGGCACGTATTGACGTAGAACGAAATCGCGTTATATACAAAATCGCTAGCACCCAGATGGCTTGCAACGTCCTTGAACACATCATGATCGAAGGCATCAGCAAAATGACACATCATCGTCTTCGCCGCAGCCAACCAGTCCTCGTTGCCGACGTGGAGCACACGCAGGGCCAACCAGTGGTGGTATTCCTCGCAAACGGAGATCAACTTGTGTGCGTTAATCTTCTTTGAGTACATGTGCACGTGCTCCAAGAGTTTCTCGGGTTTATACTTGGCAAGCTGTAGTCCCATTTCAGTGAAAATGCCCATGTGCGCGCCAGAGTTAGTTGAGGCACTCTTGAGAACAGCGAACAGTTCATCATAAAGACCGTATGCCTCGTACCGGTTCACGACATCTTGCAGAGATTCCACCTGTAGAACGAGGGGAACCGCGCAAATAGCAGCAAGCCTTACATCGTTGGCCTCAATACAGGCATGGTTAACCGCATCCCATGTGCTGCGGGACTGGGCCTTCTGCGCAGCGTCCACAGCCTCAGCAAGGTTGTTCATGCGCACAAGCGTAAGGGCCAATTTATGGAAGTTCATGCTCATGGAGTAGAGCAGACGCGCTGAATCATAGTACCCATCTTCAAAGCACTTGTCAGCCACAGGTTGAATCTGTACATTGTGCGTGTTTTGCAGCAACTCTTCCAATTCTGACAGGCGTCCAGTTCTGGCGTACGTTAGCAACAAAACCGACTCAATCTTATTGTCGTTCGAAGTGGACTCCTGGCGTGCCATGTTGAGATACTTGACGAGGTCCCCGAATTGGTTACTGCGCTCCGCTGCAGCAGTGACAGCATCAACGTAGTTGGGATTCTTCGCGCGAATGAGGACCTCAATGGCTTCACGCACCTCACCGGCGGCGAGGAGGTATTCTCCCAAAACTGTCCATACAGCAGGTAGGTTGCACCTCTGAGCGTACAACCGACCACGAGGAAGGTCCTTCAAATCGCGGAGTAAAACGGTGGCAGCCTCCATCCTCATTTCAAACTTGTCATAAACGGTCATCGCTTCCTCGTGCAGCTCTGCTGCGGTAGCGATGCCAGCGATTTCCTTCGCATCGTAGCTGTCAAGAGTGGTTACATACTCCATAACCTTTCCCTTGGATGCGCGGACAGCGGACATAATAAGGAGATTCTCCAAATAGCGGTTCTTCCTAAAGCGGCCACGGACGACGATCTGATCTAGTATAGAGGTCAGTTCCTCCGTCAGCTCCGCATCCATAAACGCCTTCACAGTGGTGCTCACCTCCTCCGTTACCTCAGACTCGGGAAGTGCAGTTTGTTGAACCGCCTCAACGAGGCGGTCTCGGTTGATCGAGCTTTCCGTGAGCACAGACGCCCAAAGTGCAGGGTCCTGTTGTTTTACAAGGTAGCGAGCAAGTTGCTTCCACATGCCATTCTTCGATGTGATCTCAACCAGTTCGGTGCTCATCTTAGCCTTGCGATAAACCAAATAGGACAGGTTGGGGTCGCGATCCTCGCAGTACTTACCCATGACCACTGGATCGTAGTAGTCGTTCTCCTCAATGAACTTCTCGGGTAAGTTACCACTGATGACCAAGAGTTTTGCAATAGCATTATGAAGGGCGGTATCCGTCTTTTTTTCCGCAAGTCGGGCTTCCAACCAGGGTCCAATGAGGCGAAGCCGACTGCGCTCTTCAGCGACATCGACAAGTTCTGCGATCGGGCACATTGTACCCACTGAGTTTAGGATGTTCTTAATGAAGTCCTCTTGCACGTTACAGTCAATAAGCGCACCGACTACCGCGGGTGTTTTCAGCGGGTTGCGGCGCTGCACGTACTGCTCAATAAGAGCTTCATTGTTTGTGTCAATCAGATAACGAATCAGTTCATCAACAAAATTGTGCTGGTCACAGACGTTGATAAGGGGCCAAAGGTTTGTCATTTTCTTGTTCTTCAGGTAGTTCTTCGTGCGCTCAGGGTCATAACACGGGCTCTCACGTGTCATGCGCTCGAGTTCCTGCACCTGCCCAACTTCAGCCGCTGCCTCAATATAGCGGAAGTGCACCTCTGGATCACGAGTGTACGGTACCACAGCGCCAAGGTAATAATACAGAATATCAAACAGTTTCCGCTCGAGGAACACGTTAATTAGTTTGTCCGCACCGAGCGCTTCATTGTACTTTGTTGCAACCTGCACAATGATTTTGAAGTTCTGGTGATGGTTAGCAAGAAGGTCCTCTAGGCACTTCATGCTGTCTCCTGGGCTCAGTTTGCCGAAGAACTCGATAACCCAATCAGGGCTGAGCACTTGGGCATTAGAAAAGCAACGACGAATGTTAGCAAGGTTGTCAATGCCCGGGTCCATCCTCTGGGCCATTACATAGCACTCAATAGCGCGCTGTGGAAGGGAAGCGCGTTCACAGAGGGGCGCCAGCAACATGGCATCAAAGTGAACACACACACCGCGAGCAAAGATCTTCTCCGCAACCGACGGATGGGAATGCTTCAGGTTAATCTCTAGAAGCTTCGTTTGGAGATCCTTTGTATTCTCTCCAGTGTTATCACGAAGGACTTCCAGAACGAACTCGGTTGCTTGCTGGATGTGCTGAGCGGTCACGAACATATCCACAACTTCGATGGGGTCAACGACAGGCGCGTCACCCATGTCACGGTGCAATACTTGCGCGAGGCCCACGGCACCTTGCGGATTGACGTGTATTGCGTTGTTCAAGATGACGCGCCAGTTGGGGGTGAACCCAGCGCGTTTGCAGTACTCAACAGCCTTCTGTGTCTCGTTGCGTTGAAGGAGGACACCAACAACCTTTGCGTGTGCCTCCGCCTTGTGGTAGATTTTGATGGCAAGCTCTGGGTCCGCCGCTGACATAAGATCACCAAGTTCCTCGGAGGCGGTTAGTTTGTCAGCAGCATACTGTTGCTTCACGTAGTCGACACCACCCTTCGGTATAACGGCACGGGCAAGTTCTGCTGACTCATGCGCGTTAAGAGTGGTTTCGGCAACTGCCACCTTAAAGTAGGTGGAGATTGCGGGCTGCTGCCCCGGAATCGGCGGCATAAGTTGGAAGCGAGAAAGAATATCGGGACCACGCAAGGCGTTGTTTGGTGCACGTAGGCATGTGCGCACCGCCTCTTCTATGTTCCCAGCACGAAGCTGGTTATCCAGCTGAACCCTGTACAGGTCATCCACACCTCCCAGGTTAGCAGAGCCGGCAATGCGAAGGGCCAGATCAGCATTTTGCAATTGGTTTTTCACAAAGGGAACGATCGTATTGTCGTTTGGAGACACGTGGAACACGGAGCCCGCGTTGTTCACGCACAGGATACCACCAGTCTTCGTGTAGGGTGTCCCGCAGAAAATGGTATTGTTTGGAAGTTGGTGAGTCTTAATGACCACTCCAGTGAAGAGGTCCATAAGCACCACGCTACCACGGCTTGTCACAACGGTGAGGAGTTTGTGTCGTGGTGAGACGTGTGTCGCAACGGGAAAGTCACCCTGAGCAAAGGGGACATCGATCATACGGCGCTGAACTGTGAGATCCGTTTTGGATCCTGTAGGAAGCTCCATGATCAAAATTTTCCCACCTGTGGAGGGGTTGTTCCAAGCGAGGCACATCAAATTGCATGAGCGTGGGTCTGTCGGGGTGTTGGTGGAAATGAATGTTCCACTGTGACCGTCAAGCACACGGCCACTATTGTTTTCGACGCTGAAGAGTTGTGTTTTCCCCACCATACCCTCGGCAGTTCGCATAACACCACAAAGCATCAACCACTTCTTCTGCTCATCTGTCTGGTAACTAAGAACCTGAAACGAGGCGTCAAACTCAGGGGCCCGCGAGAAGACCAACTGCGGTGGAGCATCGGCAGCTGTGTCCAGACTCCAGTGATACACTGCGGTATTAGAGACGATACCTACAGTGCGAGCATCAATCCAACACCAATAGACCACGTCCTCGTTGAACACAACCACCTTGAGACGATTAGCCGCGTCCACGTCGAATATCTGCAAGTTGCGGCCGCTGCGGAGTGCAAGAATCTTTGCCATAGGATTCATGATGGCTGACTCCGCATCACGTATACTGTTGCGCATGCTCTCCCGCTTCCCGAGATCCACGATAACAAGAGAGGTTTGACCATCAGGTTGCACATCGCGGATGCAAACGTACTTGTCGCTCTGCAGCGTCAGTGTCTTGAAGGAAATGGTTCCCGGTCTCAACCCACCAGAGACGGAGTTGAGTTGAAAGACCTCCGCAGAGGTTAGTGGATTATCCATCCTCGAGCTTTGTTAGTGTCTGTTCCTTTTCTTCTCACCCTTTGACGATTTTTTGGGGTTTCCCCTAGTTTGTCCTAATGACTCAGTTTACCCTTTTTTTTTTTCTCTTTACTCCCTTTATCTTCTTTTTGGTATTGTTGAAGAAAAGTGGTTCACTGACGGTCAAAACACTTCGCAGGTCTTGTTCTTCGCTTATGATACTTGGTTCCTCTTCTTTCCTTTTTGTTTCCTCTTACTCTTGCTTTTTATTATTTATTTTCTTTTTCCTTCCTCCTTCCCCTACTCTTCTCTTGTCCTCCTTTTTCCTCCTCTTTTTCCTTGTGTGTGTATGTGTGTTTCCCAAACTTTGCTTCTTCTATTGTCCTAATGTATAGCCACTGCTACTTTCACTTACGTTTCCCCTGAAGCAGTTTTTTTTTTTTTTTTGAGGGAGGGTTGCAGCGTGTAGATAAAGCAATCGAACTGACCTTTCTTCCGCGCGCTCGCACGTGTGGCACCGTCGATAATAGTGAACAAAAAAAGCGATGGGTTAAAGTATAAATAATGACAAAAACAAAATAAAGAGCAGATATTACAAGCAAACAAAAATACAAATTGACCTTCAATCGTTGACTCTCACTTCACGTTCCTTCGTTGTATTTTTCCCCCTTCACTCAGAAAAAAAAAAGTTTCCTCTCCTTCTTTTCTTTATATCTGGTTCTTCCGAAACAACGATAACAATGACGGCAATATGTATTATTATTAAGTTGTCAGTTCGCCGGACGAAGCAGCAAGTGGCGCGGCAAACCATACATGAAGTAGTGGTAGTAGAATGGGGGAAAAAAGGGAGGCGAGGAAAGCGGAAAGAGAAAAAAGTGAAGAAAAGTGAGACAGTTGAAAAAAAAAAAAAGCACCAGATGACACCACAGTAAACCTCTCGAAGTAACTCAAAGCAGAAAAGAAAGGGTGGACACTGTATGAAACAACATAAGGGAGTCGAGAACTGTTAACCCATCCTCAAATGCCCTCCTTCACTTATGTGTATCAAACACAAATTTCAATGTGCCTTCATTTAAAAAATTAAAAAAGAGAATTAGTTAACCGCATCGTAAATTAATCACTTTTTATATGCATCTGCAACACATATACAGGTACGTTAAAGTACATACACGAGTACATGTCTCCACACAGATGCACACACAAATGCACACACAAATGCACACACACAAATATATATATATATATATATAAACAAAATGTGTGTGAATACATGTGCTAGTAAAGCAGCAGCGGATCCCACCACTGTGAGATGTCGCTCCACTTTCGGTCCCCACTGCTTCCTTCCGGTCCCTCCCGATTGAAAACTCGCCACCCCGCCGCACTCGACTACACGGCTCCCGCACCGCGCCGCACCGCACACACCGCCACGCCCCCGCTAACTTTTACGGAATTCGTCAAAACACTCCGACATGCCGACACCTCCTGTAAAAAGTCGTCAAAAGACAAAACCGTCCGCCCCTCTTGGAGGGACACAACAGCCAACCTCCACCGCAACGAAAACGCAATTAAATAAATAAGCATATAAATAATGTCAAGAACAAGGGAAGCCTCCCCTACGAGGCCACGCGCCACCAAACACAAGACACAAAACACACAATACAGCCAACCCCACCGCGAGACTGAACGGTAACATGCACTAACTACAGAAATCCCTACACCACTACGGTAAACTAAGCAATTCAAAACTGTACTCTAGAGCTTCATCGGCCGAACACACAGCCAAAAAAAAAAAAAAACGGATTTCCCCCTTTTTTTCCAAAACCATAAACAAAAACTTGCGTGAATAAATCCAAAAAGGAACGCCACGCGTGTGTTCACCCCCTGCCCAACGTCCATTACATTTTCCTTGAGCAATACATCATGAGACTCAACATAGGTATAAACATATTGATGTAAATATGTTTACATGCGAATATATTATCCTACTTCTCTTATGCATCTACATTTCAATGAATATCGGTCCCACCAACGTCACCTGCCCGAGTTCGACACAGGAAGCGACCAGCAAACCTTTACACAATGGATGAAAAGAGAAAAACAAACAAAAACAACTATCCGGTAACGTACCCCATTTTGTCACCTACCCCTTCCCCCGCTATTCCACCAAACAATAATAATGATAATCGTAAATAACAGAATTACACATCAGTTGATGTATAACAGCAACTGTGCGCAATAAAACTGCCGCAAATATCCATCCCCTCCCCTTTTCCCATCCCAACGGCCACCGCCCTTCCGTGAGTTATCAGACCGAATCAACGGCAACGGCAGCGGGAAAATATGGAAAAGAGAGGGATGAAATGAAACGAACGAGCGAATGGTGTGGAAACCTTGGGGAACAGTCATAATGAGTAACGAAGAAAAATTAGAAAAACGAAGTAAACGAAAAGACCGAACGGCTTCTGGGAGGTCAATAACGAAAAAAAAAACAGTTCAAGGAACCCGAGAATGGAAGAGGCAAAGGAAAAAAGAAAGGGAAAAGAAACAGGACAAAAAAGGAAAGAAAGAGAAAAAAATGCGCCAACACACAAAGCGGCAGAAGCAAGCACGCGCAAAGATAAGGCAAGCATGCGGTGCTATGCTCGAAGCGTACAAGCACTCGACATATGGACAGTTAAAGAAAATGGGCAGCGTTTTTGCGTTGTTTCGTTTTGTCTCTTCTTTGTATTGCGAAAAACAACAACAAAAATCTTACATTGCCCTTTTCGCTTTCGAGATTTTCTTTAGTTTGATATGTGCATATCTGAATCTCCTGTTTTCTGTGTTTTCGTTTCCTACTTTCATTTTTTTATTTGATATAGGTAGTTGGTGAGAACCCACTGGTGTTGCGCTTGCAGATCGTCCAAGTAAGGGTGAAACGAACCCGCGCGCCAACACGAGTGGACATGCACAGAAAGAGGGAAGGAAAGAAAGAAGTGCTTGAATATGCAAAAAAGGAAGAAAAGAGCAGGCAAATTGAATACCCATCCACATAAGAGGAAGTCTCCTCCACGGGGCATAAACTGCCTTTGCTCATCGATGTGCACACTTTTGAAGTATCGCATTCACCTCTCCAAGTGGTCCTGTTGCCTTCCAGCAGCGCACACCTCTTCTCATTGCCGTTTCACCATTCTTGACTCTCCACTCCTTTGACTTTTCCATCCCTCCTCTCCGCTCTATTCAACATAACGCCCTCACCTGTCCCTTTTATCACTCCCCTCCTCCCACCCACATCCAAATGTATTTACCGGCAATTTTCCTCCCACTCCTTCACACTCCATATTTCCTCCTTATCCCATCCCCACACTTTTCCTGCTTGTCAATCGCTACGTGACCCGTATATCAAAGTAGGTACGCAAATTCTTCGAGTGGTCACCAGCGAAGAGAAAAACACGCAAAGACGTAAACTCATGATTGCTCCTCCGCTTCATCCCGTGATGGTACGCTCAGCCACAACCTGTACCGGCAACCACACGCAAACAGACAAACGCGGAAAGTAACAAACACAAGAACTTACGCGTGCCATTTATGGGGTGATAAAATATGGAGGGTTGGAGACGTTTCAATATGTCTCCAAAGGAGGAGAGAAAAAGTAAAAAATAAATAACAAAAGAATGTGCCCAGTAATGGAGACAAAACCCTTAAGGGAACCACGAGCGAAGTGGGTAGACACCTCTCATTTTTCACGAAAACGATAGAATTACGGGACGCGACGTAGGGGAGTATTTTGATGTCCCCCACTCACCTTACGCCCCCCTCCAACGATCATGATATTGGAGAGCATTATAACGTTATTTCCCCCCTTTTAATTTTTTTACTTTTTTTGCTTTTTTTTTGCTTTTTTTTCCGTTTCGTCTCCTAATGTGGTTTATTTTACTATTTCCTCCCCCACTTCCTCCTCTCTTTTCCATCCATTTTACACGTTTAGTGAAGCTCAGACGTTGTAGCACTACAGTAAAATCCTTACATCCTAACAACTTACAAAACTGGAATGCTGTAATGTGTCATCCACCATCTGTTTACACTACGACCACTACCCACAACAAAAACAAAATGAAAAGCACAAATTATTGTTTCTTTATTACGGAACTCACAGACTCCACAAATATATAAGTACAGTCAAATCGGAGAAGAGTAGTGAGATGGCACCGCTTTATGGCGAAAGTATAGGTAGGCGTCGCGTGTTCACATTGCGAGGACGGACGGTACATCGGCACCCCTCCTTTACTATCAGTTACCTTATTTCACAGGGCAGGCACGGCTGAGGTGACCGGGTTGGCCACAGTTGAAGCAGGCGCGTCCACCACCAGCAGCAGCACCGCCAGCAGCAGCGTCAGCGGGGGCATTCGGGCACTCACGGGCAATATGACCCTCCTGTTGACAGTGGTAGCACGCACGGCCACCACCCATATTTCCGCCACGCATGTTGGGACACTCGCGGCTGAAATGACCGGGTTGACCGCAATTGTAACAGGCGCGTCCACCACCCATCGGAGCGCCACCCATCGGGCCACCACGCATGTTGGGACACTCGCGGCTGAAATGACCGGGTTGACCGCAATTGTAACAGGCGCGTCCACCACCCATCGGAGCGCCACCCATCGGGCCACCACGCATGTTGGGACACTCGCGGCTGAAATGACCGGGTTGACCGCAATTGTAACAGGCGCGTCCACCACCCATGGGTGCAGTCCGCGGTTGCTGGGGCAATCACGACTTAAGTGGTCGGGTTGGCCACAGGTGTAGCAGGCACGGTCGCCCCATTGCCCCTGGGGGAACGTTCGGACATTCCCTCGCAAAGTGGCCGGGCTGACCGCACCGGTGGCAGTTATTTCCGCCCTCAGCGCGGTGCCTTTTAGCAGTGGAAGCTTCGTCCGCCATTGTTCTTGCAAAGTTGGCTGAAAGTGTTTTAAAAACTTGAGGAAAGCTAGTTCTCCAGAAGGATGTGGAGGTGAAAGGGGACAGAAACGGAATAATGTAGAATGGTGCAGAAGCTACGCACGTACAAATTAGCAACGGTACAAAGAAAGGATGATAAAGTGGATGCTCTCCTCGCCGCTTAAAGAATTGTCACGTTTTCTTTATGCACACAATTGAGGGGGTTCCTTGGGGAAAGGACAGAGGCACACTCCCCGACTACACTCTTACGCGGATGCCTCCCCATCGGTTGAAAATTACCCACTCGAAGGACATCCCCTGACTTCCACTGGGTCGACGCACATCACATGGAGCACGTGGTGGCTGTCGTCGGCATCGTCTGCATGCCCTCAGAGGCAGGCAAATTAACGCGGCGTGAACTACAAACCTATACGATCCCCAAGTCAGCCATGAATGGTACCTTATGAATTTGCCCTCTTTCCTCTTCACTAACACAAAAAGAAAGGGGGAAAAGGGAAAAGGAACACTGTACTGCATCGGTAATACATAGAAGGATGAAAGTGCCCGCTAACGAGGAAATGCAACACTCGACACATCCGAAGTTATTTCAGCATGGTCCTCAGTAATTACAAAGAGGTTGCCGTGATAAGAGAAATGGGAAACCCCCATTTCAAGAAACACAGGCCCCCATGTGTGAAAAAAAAAAATCCTTTTTTTCGTTCATGTTTGTAAATTTCCTTTCCTCTCTCCGTCTTCTTACCTTTCTTTTTATTTATACCGAGGATACCTCACCCTCGCTTTCTACCACTACGTTCTTCGGCCCTCCAAGAAATTCTTACCTCCTGTCCCTCTTTCCTTTCATTAGTTATTTTTTCTTATACTTTCTCTTTCCTTCCCTTATTTATTTCTTAAAACTCTTTGCCAACGCTAACAAAGTGATGTTACGATCTACCTTCCTCTCATTCCATTCTCGAGTACTCCTCTTGCGCCCATCCAAAACAAAAAAAATAAGTAAAAAAAGGAGAAAAAAGAGAGTCTCTTCACACTCCCAGATTATTGTTTCTTTATTACGGATCCCACAGACTCCACAAATATATAAGTACAGTCAAATCGGAGAAGAGTAGTGAGATGGCACCGCTTTATGGCGAAAGTATAGGTAGGCGTCGCGTGTTCACATTGCGAGGACGGACGGTACATCGGCACCCCTCCTTTACTATCAGTTACCTTATTTCACAGGGCAGGCACGGCTGAGGTGACCGGGTTGGCCACAGTTGAAGCACGCGCGACCGCCAGCAGCAGCGTCAGCAGGGGCATTCGGGCACTCACGGGCAATATGACCCTCCTGTTGACAGTGGTAGCACGCACGGCCACCACCCATATTTCCACCAGAGCGCGCATTGGGGCAGTCGCGGCTGATGTGACCGGGGCGACCGCAGTTGTAGCATGAGCGTCCACCGCCCATATTTCCACCGGTGCGTGCATTGGGGCAGTCACGGCTGATGTGGTCAGGTTGACCGCAGTTGTAGCATGAGCGGCCACCGCCCATGTTTCCGCCAGAGCGCGCATTGGGGCACTCACGGCTCATGTGGCCAGGCTGACCGCAATTATAGCATGTGCGGGCGTTTGACATCTGCATGTTATCAGCCATGATACTGTCTCGAAATCGGCGTATTGGGGTTTAGGAAACTTAAGAAAAACTAGGTTCTTAGAGGGATATTACGCCAAAAGTGAGTGGAAACGGTGTAAGATGTAGTATGGCAGCGCGACCACAGTAAAAACGATAAGCAGGAGTGCGCCGGTGGCGGTGGGTCGCCCTCGGGGGCGAATGAAATTTTCTTCAACACATAGTCAGATGAGGCCTTAAAAATGGGAGTCAGGGACGTTCTGCGAAAGCATTCGGTGATAAGATGCACCTCTCATCAACGCAGGAACAGTCGTGTGGGGAAGTGCCTTCCGACTTGCAGCTCCTTTCATTTCTTCACGGCACCGCTTATTCACCCCACCCCCTTCCACACACAAAACATCCCATTAGGGTACTATTTTCCTCCCTATACTCCCTCCTGGTTGCCTCGAAAACTCCCCCTTTCTACACCGACGACCCACAGACATCTCCTCACGAGTCGTGTCCTATGCACTCTGAGAAGAATAACGGTCATACAGTTTGGTTTGGTCATCCCGCGATATCTGAGTCCATCCTTTCGGGTGAACATGATAAACAGTCACAATGCCACCAGAGGCACCGTCACGATACGTCGCGTGGAAGATTGAGCGGCGCGCCAGGTCACATGCCTCCTCAACAGTGAGGTTCTTCCGGTAGCCCTGGTCAAGCACACCATAGGCATAAATGGAACCGGATCCCACACTAAAAATTTCATGCTTTACACGCGTGCCCTTGTCGTCCACGTAATAAAGGGACGGCCCAAACTGATCCCAACCAGCCACCATTGTTCCCATAGATAGCCCGTGGTTGCGGTATTGGTAGGTTATATTTGCCAGAATCTTGCTTGCGGCTGCTACAGAGATACGACAGTTGTTACGTAGCTCCCACAGGCGGCACTCCATGCCGAGAACGCGCTCCCAGTACTGGCAATCTGCTGCACCACCAGCCATCGTACCAAGAAGATATTCGTTTATCTCCAGTACCTTCATAACCGTTTGAGAAGAAATATACTGGCCGGATGAGGCACGGGAGTCAACGGCAATAATTATCCCACCGTCAAAGTGAAACCCCAGTGTTGTGGTGCCTTTTTTCATGTCAAGTTTAGGAACACTGCGCGGCACTGGACACGGTAACATGAGTTTCCATATGCGTCTGTCAGAGTTGATGCAGTTGCTTGTGCAAAGCGGATCCCTCGTAAGTTCTTCTCCACTGTAGGGCATCACGCTGAAATCGTCCGTGCGATCAGCACTCACTCCAAGGGGATTATTCAAACCTAGAGCAGATCCATCTTCAGCTGCATCGTTTACACCGGGAATGTTATGCCAAGTGAAAGGACCGATGCGAGGGCAATCCTTCAGGGAGAACTCCGAGCGGAGAACACTTTCAAAATCTGCCAACATCACCCCCAACCGTTTCTTTCGTGGTGTAGCGAATCAATATGTACACCTAAGGATAGGCACGTATGTCTGTATACACGTGGGTTTCCTTCAATGTCGCACAACCCTCACGCTTACCTGCTCGTTTGTTTGCTTGTTTAACTGCTTATTCTTCTTCACAGTTTGAAAAAGGGAGAGTGAAGGGCATTCTTAAGGTCGTACACCGAGGCAAAGAGGAAAAAATATCCAATGTGTGAACGAACATGTGAAAGGGCAAGTCAAACCCCGCATTAAACCCACACTGGAACCGACAAAATTAAGTCCAACAAACCTCCTCCACTCGCTCTCTCAACGCACAGCTACGATACAGAAGTGAATGTGCGCATTCACACCACCCCGCTACACTGAGGCACATGACAGTGAGACAGGGAAATGGCTAAGGAGAGAGCCATGCGCATAATGTCAAAAAATAGAGCAGACAGTGAATACACGCATACAAACAATTCTTTTTAAAACTTACAACAGAAGGTGACTAAAATGAAATTAAACAGCGGCCGTGATGTCTTCGATAATTCCCTCCTCGGCAGGAACCTCGCAGTTGCCGTCTACATGGTCGCCAGCAAAATCATCCGGCAACGGCGTGTCTCCTGTCTGGGGTCGAATAGAAACACGATCAAGCCACTCATCAGCAGCTGTTTTCAGCTCCTGCGAGTCAAAGCTCAGGGCATCCTTCACCTCCTCATACGTGAAGCCATCCAATTCCTCCAGTTCGCGTGGAGTGAGCTCACGGTATCTGGCGAGGCGACGGAGACGGGACACGCGCTGACGTCGGAAAAACGGCCAGTCACGCTCCACGAACTCCTTCCAAACGGCGCCAGTGTGCCGGGTATAATATGGGGGAACTGTCACCTCACGCAGCGACCCTACAGGAAGTCCTGAGAGTGAGAATGGCCCAAATGAAATGCGGCCACCTCGCTCTACCGTGCGACCCAGGTGCTGCATGAGGTGTGCCACAGGCATTACCTCGCCGCGCACCTTTACCTTCAGTGAGAAACGTGACTTCATCGCCGGATTCACAAAAAATTCCATGTTCTTGTACTGTTTGCCATTGATTGTAATGCCCTGAAAGTTTAGCTTGTGTGCCAGGACAGGGTCCACCGCTGGTCGTACACGCAGTAGGTAAGTCTGCTGGATCATGCATTTCGGGTTTTCGAGGAAACGGGAAAGCTCCCCGTCGTTTGTAAGAAGCAGCAGCCCGTGGGCTCGCATAGGAAGAGACCCAACGGGGACAAGGTGATCCATACCAAGTATCCGGGCATGCTTCGTAAATAATGCTCGACCAGCCACGTCATTCCTAGATACAATAACGTGTGCCGGCTTATGGTACATCCACAGCCTTGGTGGCGCAAACCGAAGGCGCCCACTGTGAGACGCCACATGAATATTATTCTCGGCTCGAACAAGACGGAATGGATTCCTTTCCACCACATTATCGACACGTACCTGACCACTGGCAATTACCGCAAGCGCTTCGCGGCGGCTACAAAACCCCGCACGTGGTAAGCACCGAAGAAGATGAACGGAACCACCCGATGAAACCAACTTGCCCTCCCCTTGACTCGTAAGCCTCCGTGAAAAATCACTTACCGGATCATGGAGTGAGCCGCCGGGTACTAAATCGGCTGAACTGTGAATAATTTTTCCTGCGGCTGGGGACAGCACCTCTCCATCCTTCCACGGATCTGTTGAGGGCATCGCTATTTCTTCACCGCTTGGTGAACCGTCATGAGATCCGTCAGGAAAAAGGTCTGCCAAAGTGTCAGCTTGACCACCAAATGAACTTAGATCCTTAGCATCCAATACGTCGCACCGAGGAACGTTTTTTTTCAGCCTTCTTTGCACCTCCGAATCTGAAAGCAGTTTTAGCCTAGAGGGAAGATACGTGTCGTTTCGATCTTCACGAAGTTTCTCTGCCTTAAGTTCCATCAACCTCTCCTTCAACATATCCGTAAGCTGCACAGGGGTATCACCGTACGCATTACCTTCCCCCTGTTCCGGCTCAATTGTGGGGTCGGCTGGGGAGACGTTACTTTCTTCTGCAACGGCAAAGCCGTGATCTTTGGGGTTCGCGCCGGACAACTGAAGCACATCGGGCGATAAAGCGTTTAGCCGTGTGCGGCTGTCAGAGGGTGAACCTCTCCACTGCAGACATTCTGATTGTCTTTTCACATCGCTACGTATGTCGAAACTCCCTTCATCGAAGAATGATGGTGCAGCGCCTTTTTCCTCCCTTGGAGGGGCGTACCCGTCAACATTCCTGGTGCGTGTGATATCCTTCCACGTTTGCTTTCTCCGCTCATCTGCCGAGTAACGGGTGGTTGGGGCCTTCTTAATGTGTGACATGGCAACCGGGAAGTGTCGCTCCACATCCTGAAGTTTCTCCGCATCTGCTACGTCCACACTTCGCTGCAGGGCCGCTGCCGACGAAGATACACCTTTCTTCTTAGGAAACCAATGTTTTACCTTTCGCTCCTTACTACCAGTGCTGTTGACCGGTCGCCGCTGAACGCACGGCAGTACGACGAGCAGTGGCAGACTGACACGGCGCATTCACTACAACACCTATCAACCTCGCCTATAGGGCAGAAACCGCAATGCGAAGGAAGAAAGCGGTCATGCACCGATAAGGGGAAGCGCCACAAAGTCATTCTTACGAGGTGTTTTATTCATACTGCGCAGTACCACGGGAATAAAGCACACTACTGACGATGACGTTTTATCCCCCCCCCTCCTCCCTCGGACACAACGCTCGGCACTGCGGAACCACATCATTCGACGACGTGACAATGCAGAGCACGGCAGTATACAAACGAAGGGGTAAAGGAGCACAATAATCCAAGTGGGAGGGGCAAAAAGATGAAACGAAGAACCACTAACAATTATTGTTAATCATAAATAACACAAAGATAAGCGCCGCCAGAAAATGAGTCGCAGCAGGCAACAAACAATGAAATGACCAACCGATATGCAGCTACCTTTCCCCCTGGCTGCTGCATTACCCACGTAAGTTCCGTCTCTCAAACTAACCCCCTTCCTATCTTTCGCACATTCAGAGTTCGCCTGGGGCACTAGTACATAATGGTGCGGCATAAGTGGTGTTTAACAGCGGAATCGACGTAATGTCTACCAATCCACCAGAGCATACAGTCAAGTGCGGGCGCATCCCAGACTCTCGACGTACTCTCCGGGCTCCATTCCCTACCAGTGGTGCAAGCACAGGAACTACGAAGGTAGTCCAACAGTAAGTCTGATGCTACAAGTGCAGCAACGCGGATGCAACACTCCTCCACACCCCCAGCCGCTAATAAAACACCAGTGTCCACTAATGACGCCAAGTATGAGTCATACTCCACTAAACCGAGAGAACGAAGGGCTTTCGGCAATTGGTAGTCGCAACACACAGTAAGATGGTGCTTGTCCTTAAAGACACCCTGAGCCCCACTAAAAGGAAAGGGAGCCTCGGTAACATTTGGCGTGTTAGCAGCCACAGTATCCATCGCCGACACCGCCTCCTCAATGGCCATAACGGTGAGCTGAGCTAATTTAAGCATTGGTATTACAATCTCGTCGCCCTGGTCTGAGTCCTTGCCACCGCCAACTTCACCCCTTAGCACACAGACATCGTAGTAGCGGGGGTGCAGCTCAACCAACATTTCGACAAACCCCAAGTGCGGGAATATGGGGTGGTACAAATAACCCTCGCTGAGGCACAGCATTTTGAAAAAGGAGGTGTCCTTTTCCACTAGACTGCGGGAAAGCGACAAGAGCAACTCAACGCGTTCCCTGGCAGCGGGCATCCACATGGATGTGTGTCCATCCTCCCTGTAGCCAAGGAAGCAGCGTTCCAGCGCCTCCATAGCGTCTTCAGTGGTTGCGAACTGTTGCAGGAATTGTGGACAATGCCAATTCAAATGGTAAACCTCCACTGCCCTGCACAGTAGATGAACCATCGCCATAGAACCACGAATCAGCCGTTTTCCCCCGTAACTTACCGAGTCGCTTGTTTCTGCGCTGCCTCCGGGTAACTCGGCGTAGAAGCCGCAGATATTCTCTACGCGAGATCCCGTAGGGGTGGCGTCGGGGGGATCCTCCCCCCAGTGCCTGAAGTCTATTGCAACCAACATGCCCAGATAGTTCACCGTCTCCTCCACACTGTTGCGGAGGCTCGGCGGCACGGCGGTGAACCACGGCGATGAACCTGTGTTTCCATTCTCATGCGACTTGGCGAAAAAATCTGAAAGGTAGCTTTGCAACAGCTTCTGGAACTGTGGTCGGGAAGCGCACTCCTCAACGTCCACCAGGCGTGCATAACGTAGTTTCTTGGAAGGGAAACCACTAGCTATAAAGTTTCGGACGGACGTCCTTACCGGCTGCATTTGCCACCTTAGCGCCCACGCAGATGTAGCAGCAGCTACAGCCTCCAGAGCAGAACAATATGGCGGAGAGAAGTTAATGCGAAAAAAGGCGGTAGACTGCGACAGGGGCAAAAAGAGCTTTGTATATCGGAAGAGGAGGATACAGACAAATACAACAGGGAAATAGAAAAAGGCGGCACAACATGCCCTTTTGTACATGTAATGAAACGCGCGAGTCACCCGAGTTTAAGTACATCTCCATAACTATTGTGAAGGGTCTCGAGTCAGCCACTAGAAAGAATCAGAAAGCGATTGTTGTTGAAGACATCCACACGAGGGCTTGAGTGTAGAGGGTAGGAACACCGGCGGTACGATAATGTGATAGATCCCGTCAAACCCACCGTGCACACATGCACAATAGTGCGGTGAGCGGTCTGCGGCGATAAAGATCACCATCCTGAACATCCGCTGTCCACCAGTAACATGACCCCTCGCGCTAAAATCTGAAAATATACAAAACAGTACATGTAGAAGCACCCACCACATACTCCGGATTTATACAAACAGCCCGAAAAAGAACCATTAAGAAGGCACAAAGCACCAGGAGGTGAAAAGGCACAAACACCGTCCTTCGCGGGTGGAACCTGATAAAATAACCCGAGCATAGAAACAACACCGACTACACAAGCGTGGAAGTGAAACACACTCGAGAAAAGCAAAAGCGACATGTCGAAAAGACGACCGCCCACTGTACCACATGCTATACCCTACCAGATTCACGCAATAGCCGAAGGAATGTTGTCGACATGCCACGACCAACGGGGGCGCTAGAAGGCTTTTTTACAGACGAAAAGGCGGTGCCCCGCTCCCTTGCAATCATGCCCTCGATCGTGTGGATACCTGCTTTATGCGTTTCTTCGATACATTTACGGCGCCGGTACTCCTGAATCAACAGACGCTCAACCTCGTAACGAATCTTTTCATGGTCCACATACGGATCCGCATTCTGCTGCTGTTTGTCCGACTCATCGTCATAAAAACTAACACTCATCAAGTTAGTCTTCAAGGACCGCTGTTTCCCCCCCCGTGCCAACTAGGAGGTCATGCAAGGGGTGATTGGAATCCTCACAGATGCCAGTGTGAAAGGGTCTCCTGTGGTAACTTCTGGAGCTTTCGGGTCTAGCGAGGGAGAGCCATGCGAAGGAGTGTGATGGGGGCCGCGACAGACACTCTTCAGTCCATGCCACGTATAGGAGTTTTGACCACTCTTCTCCCATAGCATCTGAGGTGACACTCAGGTGTGAAAGCGGTTTCAGATCCTTTCCCTTCTTAGCTTTTCGATAAACTGGGTAAAGATAATGCAAATTGTCTAACGTGACGTTGGGACCCAAAATAAACGCCTTGGTTTGCTCTCTAGAATTCTGCTTCCTGCGCGAATTCATGAGCACGCGGAACTCCTTGAATATTGAAAGTGAATGAAGAGGCTCCCGCAAAGACAGAGGGCCCTCTCTAACGAAACGCACCTCCACTTTTTCCAATGCTTTCTCTGTGTCTTGAATACGTGCCCTACACTGGACAGGGGCAGATCCACTAGCTAAATCTGGCCTGGGATCCAACCCAGATTGGCCGGCGCCCATAGATTCGGGGAACGTCAGGTGGCCCTTCTCCAGGAGAATGGCTGTAACAAAGCAAGCATTTGCACGTCTTCGATATGGTCCTTCAGAAGGGTTTTCGGTATCGGCTAAATTCACCCATGCGTAATTCTTCTCCTCCTTTCCCTTGCCACATTCGTCCATGTAGCCAGCCATGGTTAAATTGGTCATACTCTTTAAAATACTTGAGCAGTGGGAAGAGCGCGTCCACAAGGACAACGAATGCGAGAGCACTTGCCTCTCTTTGGTTCCATCAGTGGAAGCCTCCTCCTGCAGAGTCGCAGGTCCACACCATGATTTCTCATCAGTGGTGTTGTTAGTGAACAGATTTTCAGATATGTGAAGCGTTTTCGCTGAAAGGCACGTCTCCAGTACCAACGGATCATTGTAACACAACTGGTGGCAATTGATCACAAAAAGTAAGCGTCGCCTGACAAGTTCTCGCCTCTCAATACTTTCCTCGTCCATTAAAAGCCGAATCAACTTCCTCTCGCGGGATGTTTGCATCGGGTTAGTGCGTGTGTTGCACCGTATCCACGCTCTCTCAATAATGCTAACTGCGTGCTTAAACACTTCTTGCTGCTTCCTCCATTTCAGACGCAAACTTTCAAGTGCGCGAAGGAACGTCATCACCATCACTGCATTGTGCTCTGCAACCCTACCCTCTTCCTTCCCTTTCAGGTCAAGAGACAATGCGTACGCGGTGCAAGCTTCGACAATAATGCGTTTAGCAATGCGTGTGCGCAACTTCCATAGCCGGTGCTCCCAGGTATACCGCTTCTCAATCCGAGAAGCCAATGCGTCAGGAGAATCTACAAGTCTTCGCAGCAGCGTCACGCGGAACCAACGCTGGAGACGACTCACTGACACCTCCATTGCCACACGATGCAGGCGCGAGTTCGATGTGTTTCCACCACTCTTTGATGTTGTCCCACGGCTTCCCGTAGGGTACGTAAGCCGGTCTGCGGTAAAGCAGGAAGTGGGTCTCCTTGACCCTGTACCCCACACGGAGCTGCGACGCGTTGAAGTATCACTACTAAGCGTCCTCCCCTGCGGACCAGAACGGCTAGTTGCGCTTCCTGGCCGACCGCGCATACTGCCGCGTTGCTGACTCATCGACCCGGTAGAGATTGTCCGCTCTTTAGATGTAGTCTTCCTGCGCGACTCCTGTGGTAAGCGTTGCGAACTCGTCCCACGCTGCTGCAAGGGCGGTAGCCGTAGTTTTTTTGCTGACCCACCCCCCTTACCCCGATTCATTTGGCACCTGCTGCGGACAAGGTATGTTCGCTACACTGATTGCTTTTCTTCTTTGATATATATATATATATGCGCTCTGAGAGCGTTGAAGCAAAAGCGACTTAGCCTTGAGGCGGTGGCTGCGCACAGACACAGCGCGACAGCCTCCATTTAAAGGGGGGATGAGAAAGGTAGCAATACGTAAAAGCAACTCCGGAAGCAAACAACAATGAGGCAGTGGGGACCAAAGTACATAATAATGATAATTAGTTAGAGTGTGGAGTAATTGTAATGTGAAGAAGGCCTCAAGTCTTAGTTCTTCTCCTTCGCCATATATGTTTTTTTTTCCAAAAGCAACATTAGCGAAAGAACCGCTATGACGCCATTTCCTTGCCAACCCGTGTCCGTGTGAGAAACAGACAAGCTCTGCTGCGGCGTCTTTCTTACGTCCTCGGAAAGACGCCACAAAACTACAACTCGAACTTCTCGTCACCGTAACTCCCCATGGAATACAAGGGTGCGGCAAATGGCTCGTAGTCTGAGTAACACTGTTTGAAGATGCGCTCTACGGCGCGCTCCGAGAAACCACGGCATAATGGGTTTTTTTCCACAGCTGTAATAGCACGACGACGAACACACTGTATACCACCACTCAGGAGATCAAACCGCCCGCGACGCATCTCCTCCCCGACAAAACAGTCACCACTCAGCCTGGCAGCGCGTACTTCACTGCATGCCTGGTGCATACAATCCGAGGCTTCAATAATGCCTCGCGCGTCGTCAAAGGCATGGATCAGCTCGTGTCTGAGATTCCGCTCAACTGCAGTGCAAGTTTTCGCCCCGGGTACAATGCTGTCGTTCTCAGTTGCCTTATCCAGCACAACATGTTGCTCGATAAGTAAAATGTCCCCCTTTTCGCAATCCCTGCGTGCCCGACGCCACATGTACCCTGCCGCTGAGGTGCCATCTGCCATGGTGTTGCTGCCACCAGCCCAAGATGCATTGGCAACACCGCCGCTGTCGAGTTGGGGAACGCACTTTATTCGCTCACGACGGAATGGGGTGTTGCTAATTTCTTCTATGCTTTTGATCAGATACTGCACGGTATTAACATTTGCAAGGACCTCATCTACAGCAGCCTCACATATTTCGTGGATGGAGGGCTGCTTTCTGCTTAAGTTCCCTACACCATCAGGTTCCACAGAGGCCATCAACAGCGGCACCTGCAGTGTCCCGGTGAAGGTGACAACAACCGCAAAGAAACGGCTGGAAGAAGTGACAAAAACTAAAAAAGAAAAAAGTGCACCGTGACGAGGAGACAATACATACACAAACGCATACAAAATAAGCTTGTAAGCAGAACAGAGGATGCTTTGCGACGCCAAACTGTGCCACCTCTGTACACAGTTTCCGCTTCTTTGTACGCGAGTGAATGAGCGCCGACAGCAACAACATTGTTACAAAAAGTAACGACAACAACAACAGTAATGATAGTAAGAGTCCTATCTACCCGTAATTCCTCAAAGGTAAATATATTCGTCGCATTTGAAATACAAACACGAGTGGGCATATATAAATATATTCTTCTTTTTATATTTATGTGTGAGCGTGTAGGCGCGTATAAAAGGGACAGGAAAGGAAGTTGACCTTCGTCCTTACTTCTAAGCAGTGGAAAGAACACCGGTCACGTTAAATATATATAAATGCAACAGTTACTAAACCTCTTCTTTCTCCCTTATTTCATTTACCTTTTTCTTCATTTTTTTTTGATGTATTACATCACTCCTTGAACATATATATATATATATATATATATATATGAAGATGTGTATATATTTCTCAAAAAAGAAAAAAAGGAGAATCATAAGTAAGGGGTGTGTAAACTCCACTACCTCATAGAGGCTTCATGAAAGCGCCGCGCGCGCATCGCACATTGTTTTCTTCATAAATCTTCCTCTTCTTCTAACCATTAGTCCCTCAACTACCTTCCCTTCTTCACGTTTTACATCATCATCATCATCATTCTCTGTTTTCCCTTCTTGTCTTCTTTGCCCACCTTCAAGTCTCCAACGTGATGACAATCATCAAAATAAATAAATAGAGAAGTCAAAACATATAACATTTTCTTCTCCCTTAACCCGAATTCCACTTGCCTCTTATTTTATTATAGGAACCCTTATAAAGACAGACAAACACACTCATTTATTCACTCAATTCTAACGCATAACTCTCACATGTATATATGCGTGTGAACTAACTATTCGTCACCACTCAAAAACTAAACGCCTAAAAAAAAAAAAAATGATGCTACTACCCAAAATTGCTAAAAAGGGCACCACAAGTTATTTTCCTAATAACTATGGCACCACTATAATACGAATAAAAAAATAGGGAGCGGAGGGAGGGGGCCATGACTGTGTGTGCTGACATTTCTAGCATGTTGTCACACGATGACATACACCCACACACGCATACATCTATATATATATATATATGTGGGTGGGTGGGTGTGTGGGTGTGTGTATGTTTCTTTACTTTCACAAGAAGCGTTACATCCCACAACATCACGAAAACTCAAAACTAATAAATCTCCCCTTGCGGTTCAACACAATATCACACAAATGCAGCGAAATAATTCTGCGATGCATCATTGTCGGTAAGGGTGCAGCACACAAAATGTTCATATGCGTCTCCTCCTCCTCATTCCCCCATTAGGTGAAGTAAAAGGAATAAACGTGCAGCAGCGTTCAGGCAAAGAAAATAGTGAAGAGAAAAGGAGAGGGGGAAAAAAAGGAATAGCAGCGACTCGCTAATCCATCCACACGCCCGTCCCCCTTTTAGGCCTTAATCTCATGGAACCTACACTTCTCACTCGTGTATGCACATGTGCGTATGGCAATTCTTTTTTTTTTCTTTTTACCTCGTGTTCAAATATGTTATTCTATTGAACTTTGAGACTGCCACGAGCACCAACTCACGAAAGGAGAAATACTGCAATAATCCTCACCCAGTTATCCACCTTTTGTTCATGTTTTATTTCTTCACTACACATATTCCATTCAAACCACTCATTTATTCTTAAATTTATTGTTCTTCCTTTACCCAATGAGTTACGCTTACACCCTCGTGTGCCCAACTACTTCACCGCATACAAAACAAACAAACACGAAGGAATGTACTAAAAATATCCAATCTGCTACAATAAAAAAAAAAGAAACAGTGGCAACCGTGTACTTATATGATACCACCACACCTGAAAATGGTTAAGGTAAACAAAAAAATGATCTTTCACTATTCTTTGGAAATGCAAACAAAACTTATGATTGTCTCTGATGATGATGATGAAGAAGAGAAACAGAGGGGGAAATATGCGCGACATTACCGGTACGAGTAACTACGTAACCACTGTGGTGAGAATGTCCCTTCACCCCCAGTGGCGGAGTCCTGAACAGAATCTCCATTATTTCCTAATGTAAAGGAAACAGAGACACCATCAGTGGCAGAACTGTCATTCCCAGCGACGGCAAGTTGATGAAGCAATCCAGCGAATATTTGCGCGGGATCCTCCTCGTTTTGCCCCTCCTGCGGGGCGTTCTGCAAACTACTCGGGTCACGGAATACCGCGGTCTTGTGGTCAAGAAGGTCTGACGAATCGCTTTGGCTGGTCATCGTATACTTTGGAGATCTATCACGCTCATCCACTACATTGTTGATCTCATTAAGTAATGGAAGAGGTATCATATCACGTTCACTCAACTCCGCTTCCTGACGTCTGCCACCTCGGTGCTGCCTTAACTTAGCATCATCTAATACACCCTTCTCCATGAAATAATGCGGAACCCGCAATGAGGAGAATAGCTTAGGACAACACTCACGAAAAACCGCGCCAAGTAATCCCCTCAATTCACGAAAGCCCCGCTCCCCAGGCGCCGCCAAGTCGTCCCCAAGCGTCGGTGTCCAATCAACAGGGTATGGCGCCTGCAACGAATTCATGGTAGAAGAGTCATCGATGGAAGGAGATGACAGTTGAGTCTCCCGTACGGCTACTGAGCCCCCTTTGGTAGCGTTTTCTTTTAAGCTACAGCCGCTGCTCATATCCTCCATGCCAACTGCTGGTGGTCCCATCCCATGCGTGTCTCTGCGCGATGCCGCTGCACCCCCTGTCGCTACATGCATTCTGCCAAAAAATGCCCGCGGCCACAGAAAATCGATGGGAAGGGGACATGAAATGTCCACAGGCACCGCCGCGCACCTTTCTGTTGACTGAAAAGAACTCTTGCTTGTACTGCCCACGGCAAGAGGAGGAAAAGCGACAGCTGCCGGATCTGCACGTGTAAAAGTGCTGTTGCTGCCACTTACCGCGTCTTTGTGCGACCGTTCGCAAGTTGATGTACCTTGCTGGGGCGTACTCCCCCCAACGTCGTTGCTTTGCGCGGAACTTCTTGAAAGGATGGCGCGCTGGTACGAAGTTTGAGAGACAATATTTAACCAATCACCGCCTCCAGCGATTTCCACGCCGCCGGTGGCTGCTCTCTCAGGTGGCCCATTTTTCCTTTGCTTGGAAGTACCGCAGCCGCTTCGCATTAGGGGGTAACCATTGTAAGGACCACCGTTGTTCATGGATGATGATGGCCCGCGCTTCCTAAAACTGTTGGTAGACCTCTGGAAGAACAATTCTTCGAAATGATTTGTTTTCTCTCTTGAACTCTGCTTTTCTCCGCTTATCAACTAAGTAATGATAAGCGACTTCTTAAAAAAAAAAAAAAAAAGAGGCACAGCGAGCAGCAAAAAAAAGCGAGGGTATTAAGATGTTTGTTCACTTGGACAGTTACGTTGTCACGGATTTATTGCATCGCTGCCTGTGGTGGTGCCGTCTTCTTCTCCCTTTCCTCCTGTTATGTCCTCCTGTTGCATTTGACGGTATCGTATATTCCATCCTTCCCCCTTCCCACACATAAACTTTTTCTTTTTCCAACATGCAACATCAATACGAAACAGAATGAAACACACGTGAATAAAAGCGCAGAAGCGATATCCACAACATAGCATGAAGCGCTTGTGCTCGTACTGAGATAGAAGCGCACTTAACAACAAAGTGCATGGAAGAAGAACAAGACTAAGCAAACCTATTCACACGCACAGAGAGTGACATATGCACACATACGGAAAGTACAAATAGAACTCTTCGCTGAATGTGCCCACAAATGCAAAAAAAATGAGGGTAAATATGGAGGTAAAGGCTATGTAAATAAATAAACCGAGAACCGAATTTTATGTACGCGTGTGCACATTGTAACCGTCGATACACCTCTCACTGAAGCATGCCTGCGTTGGCCCATTCGACTGCAGCCGCACTATTAGTTGGTTTTGCTTCATCCCACGGTCCATTGATTTGATCTTTCATGCTGCCATGCAATTTGACGAAGAAGAATGGAATGACAACAGATATTACCACCACCACTACACAGTACAGAAGGGCAAATACCGGAACCTCCATCAAGAAGTAGATGGCAAGCGCACATATAGTGAATGTTAACACAACATGTGCCCTTAGGGAGACATGTTTGAGGTTATGTCTGGGAATAGGAGACAAAGTGAAGCATAGAATTCCAAACATAATGAGTGCACCGCTCTGAAACACCCTCTGAATGCGTGAGGCAATAAGTATTATGCCGAATGTGGCTGCATTCACCGCAGTGTTCTGCTGATACCTCTCCGAATAGCAGTTGAGGTAATTATAATCCGTCAGAAGCACATGCACGAACATTGACAAGGAACTAAGTGTCACAATGGTGTCATTGCTATACGCCACAGTCAAGGTTTGTAGGACGGGTGACAGAAGAATAAGGACTCCCACCAGTGGAATGCCTTGCCTACACAACCCCATCAAGTAATGCGTAAACGATGCGGGAATCTCACCGCGATCAACAGCCTGCTGCCGCTGCACCACAATACAAAACACAAACGCCAACGTGAATAGTGTAGCATTCACCCACATGAGCGCGCACTCATCCACCCTCCCGGAAAGCATCATAGAAAATACAAAGAGATAGAACACAACAAACGAAAATTGCTGAATAACAACAAATGTGTCCAACACCACCTTGTTATACTCATAGGTGGCAACATTCACATTCTGCCGTAGGTCCTGAAGGAACTGCTGAGGATCCACATAGTTGTCTTCATACGGCTGACGCGTGTACAACACTTTGCGCCAAACGCGCCCCTCATCACGCACTGTCGCTGTTTCAGTTGACACGCTCCCAATAGTACCACGTAGCTGTGCTGCCTCTTCCATCGCTGACGTTTCTCGCAACGAAGCCGGCTGACAATTGCGCATCCAAATAGAGGGCAACAGAAACAACAGTAACAACGGCAACGGCTATGGCAACAGCAATGGCGCCAATGAACTTAGTAAGCAAATGGTATAATAAATAATTATAAGTTAACAATTCTACATGCGCTGAAACGAACTACAGTGAGCGGCTGAAGAATGAAGAAATCATGGGAAAGGTAGACACACATCCGCAAAAACAGAGACATTAAGGAGGAAGCCAGCGCAGAAGCGCAACATCATGCATTTTCAAGCGCAGTGCCTACTTATTTTTAAAAAAGAAGTGTAAAAAGTTTTCAAGTGAAAGCCACTGCACCCCATTACCCGCCTCACTTCCTACCTTTCTACATTTCTTTGTAAATATGTGCCCCACTAAACCATATACATATTGATATGCACAACACTTCTGCGATCCCTCGCGCACGGTGGTCGAGTGGAGGGTCATCAACCAATCGGTGACGACACACTCAGGGAAGGGGGTGAAAGGCAATAAAATACAGTGGAAATAATAAGCAAACACAACCACACGATCCGAGCAAACCTGCGAGACTTCCCCTCAACCGCACTAACTTCTCACATTACTTGGGTAACTCCCTTTTTGATTATACTTTGTCCTGGGATCGTAACCCCTCTTATTGCTACAGCGGCAACAGCAGCAGCAAACATATATCTGTAATTTCTTCGACGTGTAGGAAATAACCCCGTTGTCCCACACAAACACACACACACACACACCTCGCACCAGCTTCGATGTTCTTCAGTTTGCAACATTTAAACAACGACACTGCAAGTTAAGTAGCGTTCTGAAACATCGAAAGAGATCCACAACGCAACCGACACACACATCACCCATATGAGACAAAACATGCAAAGGAAATATATAAAAAGCACCAACCTGGTATGAGGCCAGCGTGAGCCACCACAAAAAAGAAAAAGGCAACCACACAATGCGACAGCGGGGAAATGAAGGACAAAACACCAACACACACACATATGCAATTGTTTCTTCGCTTTTTGACATTACGGTGGTGCATCCACTTTCGACCCCAAGCAGAGAAGTGATAAATATCCATGAGTCGAACCACACACCACTGCCTGGGGATTGCTGGGATGGCACGCACAGGAAGAAATGGTATCACCGGTAGCGGGTAACGGACACTGTACTGACTTCAAAACGTTAAGGTGAAATGCGTGCATAAAGTGAAGATTACCACGGGAATCCTCCGATGCACTGGTGTTTGTTAGCGGAGCCGTCGAAACAAGAACAGTTTGTTTAGGTGTAGTGCACCACCCGGTAATACGACCGGGGGCGGATACAGAGCGGAGCAAAACACCATTGATGCTTATCTGATGAATCACGTTATCAATTGTGGACGTAAAAAGAATATTCGGTAAATAGCAATTCGGTTGGATAAGCACACGGTCGATAGGGAGCTTTGCGGGATGGCGCAGACTGCGCTCCAAACGATTATTCGCCAAGCTATGAAGCATAAGCATGCCATCCCGACTTGCAGTAGCGACAACGTCGAGGATGGGGCACACACTTACTGCAGTGGGGTCGTCCTCATGACCGTATACTGTAAACATCAAATCCACGCGCAGCTTCAAGCGGTTGCGCTGGAAGTGGCAACTCCACACAATAAAAGTCGTGTCCTCCGCACCGCTCACAAGGTATCTGCTGTCCGCACTCGCCGCAACAAGTACCACGCGGCCACAGTGGGCGTGCAGCCGTTCCTCCTGGAAAGCTGGGGTCGTTAAAAAGTTACGAATGACTATTGTGTTATCAAAAACGCCCCCGAGCGCTACAAACACTTCATTGTCAAGGAGCAAAACAGCCACATTCCCCGTCTCACAGGGACCACCAGCCTTCTGACCAATGTTCGGTATCATGCCGGGTGGAAGCGGTGGAATTCGCCGCTCAAAATCTTCGGCCACGTCGACGATCGGCCGTCGGAAGCCACTGCCGTCCACCGAGCCCTGTGGCACGGGTGCCACCGGCGCTCCTGAAACGATTCCAAGTAAATATGAGGATGTGTGAGCAACGGCAGCCGCCACAGAAGGGGCAGGGGTCTGATTACTAAAATGGCTTTTAACGTTGCCATCGGCGACAGGACCAACCCTAGGCGTCGTCAACGTCGGAGTTACCGCGGGGCTCGGCAGTTGCTGCATACGCCTCATCACTGGCGAAACACTAATTCGGTAGAGCAGTGCGGCACCGTTCCCACACACCACGAGCACCCGATCATTGTCAAGCACCACCACGCGCGCCACGCGCGTGCACAAGTGGCGAATGTCAACTGCCCTCATGCCAAGCACGCAACTGATAGGGTCAGCATATTCCATGGCACGCCGCTCAACATGAGGGCGGGTGAAAAGTTGAATGGGTGTCTGGCCGATGTTATCGAGCGAGTCGATCAGCAGCCGCTCATCTACATCATCTGTTTGACTCCTGTCTAGATCTTCGTAAGAATGCCAATTAAAGACATTAAGTGCTGCGATGGCCTCCTTGCCCCTTTGTTTGTATCCAAATATCAAATCGATCCAATGGTGTAAGTTCAGTGAAACGTAATCACTCTCAAGGGCTTCCCTCATGCGGTAAACAAACTCGTAGGGATCACCATGGGCCCACGGTGGCAACTCCAGTGAATCTGTGGGTCGGCCGTCTTGTCTGCACCCAAACCGGATTCCATTTGTATTTACACACATTTCGGGTAGGTAGAACAACTCTGGAATGAGCTCGCGGACATCCTGCGAGTTCGTCAGCACCCCATTCCAACATGACGCCAAGGAGTGAAACATTCGGTCGGCACAATCAAAGTGCCCGTCTTGCAGGATAACCTGCAGCGTTGTGAACGGCTCGACGCGGATCATGTAATACAGGACAACTGCTGGAGAGCTGTAATGTGTGAAGTAATGGGCAGGCACGTCACCAGTTTGTCGCATTTCTTCATACCGTGTTTCCACGTACTCGCGACTCTGAGGTCCATTGCAAATCCCTATGGGCAACGACAAGTCACGAAACGTGGAGGATTTCTCCAAATCAAGTCGGTCACTCTTGTAGTCGGCAATCACCCAGGGGAATACGGGGTACTGCGTAAGATCATTCACCGTCCGGCCACCAAAGAAATTCAACCAGAGAAGGTATTCAAAGTTAGATATCTTGCGTTCGCGCCACTGATTCGTGCGACACATAAGGAGTGGCTCCTTACGTGGGGTCTCATGAAACAGGTAGAACGGGTGGTAGGGCACCTTGTGTCGCTCCACCGACATTCTTATGCGGTTTACAGCTGTCCGCATTTCCTTCACGGAAGCAAAATTCAGCAGCACACTGCGACCATCGCGGAACCACATTTCTACTGCACTACGCCTCATTCGAAACCGCCTCCCTGGCGCAAGCTGAGCGATATGACCAGTGGGATAGATAATGTCCCGCGGCTTTACAACTAGCGACGATGCTTCATCAGCAACACGTTGGTTGTATGCTTTATTCTCTTCGTCAAAGAATACGCAAAGCTCACAGTCACGAATAATTAGCATGGCACTCCAGCAGTGCATCATAGAAGGCACCTCACATGAAGAGGAGAAGTGCACGATAGGCTTTGGAGTCTGCGCCGTATTGGTCCCCGTGATGCTGTTCGTATCTTCGTGGCTAACTTGTTTGTCGAGGATTTCATCGCAGTCCACAGAGCTATCAGACGTAAGCAACATCTGTTCACCGCCTCGTGCACGAGGTAACTGTTTCCCAAAGACCTTGGTGTCACTTACGGGTGCCCCGGCTGCGGTGATGTTGGCGTGATCAGTTCCACAAGGATCAAACTCAAATTTCCTCCGTATCAGCAATTTCTGTTCGACATCCTGCAAACGCACATACTTCATGTTCCGCTGCTCCCCAGGCCCAACATCCCAAATAGTACCTCTGCAGCGGCTGAGAAATCGAGCCCATACTGTATTGAAAAAAACCGTAGCGACCTCCCGAACTGCTAGTGTTGCGAATCGCTCTGCTGACGACTCCACCCCTCCAGCTGCATCGTCACCTTCTCCCTCCGTGCCATCCTGCAAGTGCTGCTCCAATACCTCAAGCATTGTCCTTCGTGAAATACTAAAGTCAGTCAATATTCCATGCAACCGCGCCATCGTCACACTGTGGTATTGTTCAATGGTGCGTGCCATACTCTTGTCTGTGAGTTGGTCGCGTTCCATCGCCAATGTGCACTGGGAAATGAACGCCTCGTAGTCTTCGCGAGAGGCGACTTCAACAAACTCCTTCATGGAGTCCTCTCCCGATCTGCCACAGAGCCATTCAAGTGTGCACTGTTTCACGGTTTGCTCGCCCACGCTGGAAGGCACAGTTCGACTGAAAAACTGCATCTGGTTCAAGTCACGCTTGTGAAGAATACATATGGCCTTCATACGACGCAGTATCTCCTGGTTCGCATCCGGAAATCGCAAGGAAGGACCCAACAAAGAAAACCTCAGCCGCCGGTTCAGAAGCTCGTGTAGACTTAGAATGAGTGTCATAGAACTGGAAAGTGGAGAATGCTCCTTCACCTCCGACCACTGCCACATCAACAACGCAAAAGGACTGTAGTCGTTGTCGACGACATCAACCCAACGCAGAGCCAAAGATAATATGTCGTCTAACTGAGCCGCATCACGGAGTGTAAAACCACACACCACACGGAAAAGACGAACAAAGAGCCGAATAAAACCGCCTTTGCGCGGCCGCAGCCCCTGCGGCACGGCGTCCGACCCAGGGGCGCTACCTCCATTACCGCTACTACTACTAAAACTGTTATTCCACGTTCCAGTTGAGTTTAGAATGGCTCCGCTCGTCGTCAGCAGCTGCATTGTGCGCACCGCCAGAGCAGCATGCAACCAAACACCATCAGGTGCGGTGCGCAGCAACATCGAGTCACCAGAAAGAAATGAAACACCGTTTTGTAGCATCTCATCACGCCGGTATTCACTCCCCTCCGGGTAACCCTCGCAAAACTCAAGCTTCAACATTCCTTCATCGGTAAACACAACGAGCTCCTCCTCCTCTGAGTAACCACGTTTGCGATGCGCGTCGGCTGGTCGTGTTGCATCACAGTTAATATACGCGGTCGTGGAGTAGAAGAGAACGTCTTCAACGACAGAGAGAAATGCAGTGAAATTTGCTAACGCCAGTTGGCTGCCTAGACTTAGACAGCCGCCGGTATTATCATCCCGGCGATTTGTCAAATAAGAAGTGTACTCCTTCACAACACCGAGTAGTACGGCATTCAAGAAGACGTTGGCACGTCGGCGGAAGAGATAAGTTATGAGTAATTCCAGCTCGGACGCACCGTAAGACTCCTGAATAAGCGCCTGAAATATAGTGCGAGAAAATATAAAAGCAGTTGTTGCCATAAAAAGTGACTGTTCACCCCTCCGTGCTTCAAGTGACTCGGCATCTGAGAGGTACAACTCTGCGATGCTCGCGTACCACCCTTGCACAGAAAGAATGCTCCTCCACGCTACTGAATCCTGCTGTACTAGAGTGGCAATATCTGTCATGACCTTCTCCTTCATCACCTTGTTGGGAGTTCTCTTCATCAGCAGCAAGAGTGGCGTCAGAACAGGAGCAAAACAAATTTTATCATCGGCTGTTATCGTCACATCCTGCTGAAGGGAGACATCGAAGCGGCCAATGAGGGCGGCAAGTAGAGTTGTGTATAAGGAAACGTCCACAGCGCAATCGTTCAATTTATCGCGTAACCAGGAAAGAGAGATATCACGGGTGACGTGAACAGCCTCGCGTGATGCAAGTAGCGTCGGATTTAACAGTTCCTGTGTCTTCCGTGAGCGGCTTGCTAGCAAAATGAAGAACAGCACCACCTCATTCCGCACCTCCCGCGGCGAGTTGTTCAAAGCAGGCAAAAGATCTTTGACAAAGTTCCTCTTTCCCAAGAAGGAGGCTAGGTTAGGCTCCCTGTTTGCAACAAGAACACGTGTGCGCACAAGTATTTCTATAAGCACGTCCCGGTGTAAATCCTGCTTACGAAGCATCACGCTCACGAGACGTTGAATGGCATCTGCATCATTCATCGTGAGACCACCCTCCATAACAGCCTCCATCAGGAGGAAGAACCCCTCTCGCATCTCCCGATGATGCTCCGAGGTTCCATTGTACGTCTGTATTATTTGACCAACAACAAAGTGAGGCAGGTCCAAACCGCGCAGGTGACGTCGCGCCGGGGCGTTATTATGGCAAAGCAAATACTGCACTTGAAGTAACAACAGTTGTGTCGGCTCCGAGCAAACATGGAGGAGATCACCCGATAAAAACAGGGAATGATACGCCGCGTCGAATAGTGCCTCGTCGCTGACAAGTGCGACACAAATATCATACAAACGCCGTGGAAGCTCAGGACAGTCGTATACAGTAAACTGTTGTACAGCATGCGAAATCATCGGAAACAAACCAACTTCCAACACATCAGCACGCACAATGTTACTAAGTAGAAGAGCCTCAACAAACTTCAGTAGCTCATTCATCGCCTTGCGCGTCGCTTCCGAAGCAGGCCTCCTGCGACCAGGAGGCACACGGCAGTAAAAGGGTAGTTGAGGGTTTACGAGAAGAACGAGTAGCGGAATCACAACGGTTTGAAGTGCCCCAAGAACACATACCGAGTCCATGATACTTTTTGTATTACAAGCAACGGTTCCCTCGTACGTGATCAGGGGCCGTTCTGTAGGTTTTCCACGCAGTAAGGCGGCCAGATTGTGTAATTGTCCACGCTCTCCGAAGCGAGGGTCGACATAGACAGCAATACCAGAGAAAAAACCACGCCTTACGCTTTCACCACCCGACTTCTCTAAGAACAGCTCAAACACTGACTTTGGGGAGAGGGCACATGTGAAGAAATGCACAGCAGCCACTTGACCAACAAAATTGTTGCTAGATGTACGCTGCTCAATATCCTCGCCGCGCGTGCCAACGTGGAAAAACAAGCCTTGTAATTGGGGGTACCTTACGGATGGCTGGGCGCAAACCTCCACACCGTTCACAAACACAACAAACTCACTTGCACTGAATGGGAACTTCGATTGACTATGCACAACCGTTAAGTGCGTCCAAACCAGCGCCGCCAGCTGGCAACCAAGGTCTACCTCAGTAGCTTTGTTGTGTTCAACATCATAAGATACGGCCAACTGTCCATTACTTTTTACAACCAGTTCTAATATGGTACGTTTCTCAATACTCTGAAGAGAATAAATACATTGCCGAGTCCGTCGACCGCCATGAGTCTCCAACCTTATCCACAGGCACAAAGTGTATGCATCGAGGGGAAAATCTGAAAGAATGGCCTTGAGGCCAGTTGGTCCGTTGTGCTGACGAAACGCTATGTAATTCTGCTGCGTCGCCTGGCAATTTAGTATGTGACGAGAGGCGGCGCTCAGCACCTCAATCACAATGGGAACTAGAAATCGTCGTTCTTCCTCGCTCTTTGCGTGTGCAATGCTCATAAGAAACTGCTTTGTCTCCCGAACGGTGACGTGATGACCAGCAATGGCCATGACGAGGGACAACACTGAATCAATAAGTGCAGTCCCTGCCACCACTGGGATAAGGGCAGTAAGCGAATCAAACACACCGGCATTCGCCACCATCCACAGGGAACTCTGCGACACCATGACATCGGACGAAAGGCGCGTCACAAGACACTGCAGTGCGTCACGGTGATCCTCCTTAAATTCAGGTAGATCCAGGAAGAGTCTCAATAGAGGCAAAATTAACTCAGGATTACGCACCGTTAACGTGCCCTCCTCCCCGCCCACAACTGAACGGCGACCATCCAAACCATTATCAAACCCACAGGATGGCCCTACACTTCCAACCGCTGCACTAACATGAGCCTCATCATCCTCATACACGAGCAAAAGCATACACCGGATAAACTGCAGCCACGATCCGTTATGCGATGTAAACCATGCGGTCTTGAATGACTCCACCAGTTGATCAGCGCCAATGGTGTGAATGAGAACGGCACGCAGTGGTGGATTCTCCTTAACAAGCATGACAACGGTGTTCATGATACACGAGAGACCGTAAGACGAATCAACAACACGCCACGGTGCGGCTGTCCGGTGGAACAGACGGAGAAAAGCATCCATTGCGTTTTCCTTACCACCACAGAGGGCGTTCTGCAACTGCCTCATTGACCCCCACTGAAAAATGTCAGATCGAAGCGCACTAAGAGAGGCCGACATGCAATTCAGCACTGACAAAAACATCTCTTCGTCTTCATTATCTGCCTCACACCCTGACTCCAAACGGGCACATTTATCAAGAGCATCCCAAGTACACTTAACTAACTGATCCATCCGCTGTGTATATTCTGCATCGGGACAACTGTGTGTGTAAAGTAAAAGAAGCATCCGCTTCGCATTCGGGCGTATTTCCTTCACAGAGAGAAGTGAAAAAAAAATATCCACCTCGCCCATTAACACACTGCACTGAACATCCAATCTTTGCAAAAGCCGCAATAACAAATGCAGCACTAGCATACTAATTCCATCCCCTGATAGCCTACCGGACGTGTAACATTCCCTCAACAAACCCACAAGTTTCGAAATACCACCACATCTGATGACGGCAGTTGCGACAGCATCACTATTTGTCCCACACAAAGAGGAATGGAATATCACACATAACTTTAGTAACACATCCGCCAATTCCTCCTGCCGCGCCACTACCCCTCCCCTGTTTTGCTTTTCGTTATCATCGCCGGCGCCCGCAGCCTCACCTTCCACTGACTCAGTGGACTGTTCCCCAACTTTTATGCTGCAAAGTAAGTCGAGAATGACGCCAACTTCATTCTCGATGGCTGCACCCCCATCACTGCTCTCTGCCTTGGGAGGAAGAGAGTTCAGCCTGTGGTGTAGTAAATACAATACTGCGTGCTGCAACCGCGGATCTTTCTGGAAAACCCCAAAGACTGGATTAAGAAAAACAACGCGGTAAAAATCCGCGTCTACTAACGATCCTGCGGTATTCACCTGCCGCCGCTCTTGCACCGGGGTTTCCATCGGTGCCAGAGAGTTTATGGCGTATTTCATCAACGCATCATACAAACAAGAGGTGGGCGCAAGTGCGTCTCCGGAATGAAGAAGGGCCTCGAGGAGAGAGAATTCAATTTGCATAAAGTGGCGCGCTGCCTCGAGGTCACGATGCACCTCCGCCGTCCTTCTCACCTCCCGCTGTGTCTCCAGTAAACCGAGATAGCAATGTAAAAACTCGTCCACAACCGCGTTGTCTGCGAGTCGATTAAAAGCGGGTCGTTTGAGGCTAACCACACAACCGGAATCCAAATGCAAACCGTCGTTACCCGCATCAGCCAAGGTGCGTAGCTCGCGTGCACACTCCTCCTGACCCGCAATGCGGCACCCATCACAGTGCACACAATGATATCTAACACTTATTACTTGCAACAACCGCACCACGTTTGCAGAAAAATTCACAGATTTCATAGCCTTAACAACAAGCAACGGGGACTCTCGCAGCAATCTGGAAAGAAGCAACATGCTACACGAAGCTTGACGCAAGGTTTGCAGCTCTGAATCTCCGGTGCGCTCCACAGCCACAAAATGGGTTAACTCAGCGCCGATACTGATGAGCGAGTTCCGCACTACAAGCTCACTGGGGTTACGTAGAAGGCTAAGTACAACGAGCGGCAAGTTACAGAGAGCTTCAGATATCGTCCTCTCTTCTTCCCCTCCCCTTTCGACCGACCCAATAGCTACTTCCGAACAGTGTAAACAAAGTCGACTACACTCCAACAAGATACCATCACGTTTGGTGTGGGTTCTCAGTGTACTCCCACTGGTGCTTCCCTTTCTTTCTTCGGCTGGGCAAGAACGTCTATGCATCTCCGCGTACAAACTATCCGGCCGCAGACGCACCCACCCCTTCGCTAACTGACTATTCGATATTCCGGTGGCATTGCCCATGTCAGAATAAACGCCCGCTTCACCGGGTGACGGCCGCTTCGAGGGTCCGCAACGAACGTACACAACTTTTAAAACCCGCAAAGTGTCGCGCAAGATGGTCAACAATTCACGGTACCGTATTTCAGTTGCCCTCGGAGGTTCGCAGCTATCAAAGCATGTTCTCGTAGCAGTAACAACGTCTTCATCACCCCCGCCTTCAGAGTATTCTAGGGGGATGTCATCTGATGGATCCAGGGGTGTGGACACGTTTCCTGCAGCGCTATCACTCACTTGATGCGAAACCGAACTTCCTCCCATCTTCTCGTCACTTAATGCTTGACGAAGAAACTGAAGGATGTGAAGCATATGCCTATCAAACCCTAGCTCGAGCATAAGGAGCCCAACTTTGAGTGGGTTCACTAATAAAGCCGCCTCGAGAACCGGTATAGAGTCTCGTAAAAAATTAATCTTCGCCGTGTCACCAAGTTTGGTGCATGCATACTCCAAACGCTTCAACATTAGCGACAACATCTTCGCCGGAAGCTGCCTGCATGCGCCATTTGATTGAATCAATCTCAGTACCGACAGCTCAAGGCCAGTATCCGATGACAGGGGGTATGGGAAGGATGACTTGGACCCGCTACTAACCAGCCGCTCCAACTCATCCTTCACCTCTGAGGCCGCAGAATGGTTTAGAAACACTCTGTACTCCGCCTCATGTTCATCTTTGCGTTTGGTATCCCTGCAGGGAGCCATACTTCTCCCCACGACAAATGTGTCGAGGAACTTGAACATCCTCCAGTCAAACACTAAATGAAACTAAGACAGTCAGACTGTGCACCGACAACGAAACCACTAAATTTTTCCCGTACCTCTCCCTTTCTGGTGCAGTTCCCCCTCCCACCGCGATATACGCAATAATACTTTTACTTGCTTACCTCCTACCTATGGTTTCTTTCACACCGCCTTCCCTTCTTCCACTCTCGCGAAGGTGCGTGTATGCTGCCTTTCCTTTATTATTATTATTATTTGTTCTTTCGCACTCCTTCTCGCTAAGTGTGTTTGAGCAAGGGTGACCACTCCGTCTCCAGTCACCTTAACCGCATGCACAGAGCGCCTTTTGAAGCGGGCAAACAGAAGCCAAGAAAATAAATTTGGAATAAAGGGAGGAAAACTTAAAACATACTCGGGAACAAATCCGCAGGAAGCAGGGTGAAACAGTAGGAAACACAGAAAGGACAAAGAAAGTGTAACACATCAAAAGAAGGAGAAACGCCGCCAACAAAGCAGAAACAACATAATTTTCCGCACGCGGAGAGGCGAGGAATAACGCCAAAATAATGGCAGTGGCTAGTTGCCGCTCAACATGCCACACTTTGATGGCACAGTTCACAATAGTGAAGTTGAGACGTGCACGCAAAAAAATTACAAGCGACGGCACCAATCAGTGAGCGTCACTTTCTGCTCGCACCAGCACCCCACCGCCAACCTTGTACCACGCGCATACACATAGTGAATACAACACAAAGTGGCACTTCCACATATGCGAATGAGAGCGCGGCTTCGAAGTAGTCACCGATGAAAAGAAAGAAAGAACAACCGCGAAGACTCCCATTCCCGAGATATTGGTGTCATTCACGTCGTTCCTGCGGTTGTTGCCGAATGGTGTCGGCCTCTGCCAACAGTTCATCCATGCGCGACCGCACAGGACCCATAATAGCGTTCCTTATTGAAGCGTGAGTAATAAATATCGTGAGCAATTCCTCCTGGTCGGCAAGCAATCGACGGGCACATTCCACAGCGGGTTCAACCGCACCGGGTGCTTTTCTCGCAATCCCAATCAGCGGGGATGATGCCGCAGTAAGTATCGCCTGTGCAGCACGTTCCGTGCAGAGTTTGATCTCACTCTCTACATCTTTCTTGGACTCCCGCGACGACTGCACAATCTCCAACCGGCGCAAAGCGATTTTTGAAAGGTCAATTCCCTTCTCCACCACGATGATATTCTCGTCGATCAGCGAAAGCTCGTCACGGAGGTGAAGCAGATGCCTCAGCTGACACAGAATACCCTTCAACGGGGCATGCTCGACAGCTTGCTGCCCAACCAACTTAGACAGCTCCTGCACTTGGAGTAGTGTGCAGTTGATGGCCTCCTCCGCAAACACGGAAAAAATAGGAAACTCCAGTGATGGATAGAGAAGTTGCAGAAGTGTTACGCAGTTCGTAAGTGCAGGAATGTACGTGTCACTCGCTGATGCTTCATGATTGAGGAACTGCTGTGCTGCATCTCTTGTCAAGGTGTACTGTGAAATAGAATGACGCAAGAAAACACTAGTGCGGAATACCAGTCGCTCCTGTGTATCCTGAATCATTTTGGTAAGGAGGCCGCTCAACTCCGCTGAACTATACTGCTTAGCGCTCGCCCGCTGTATCTCTTCAATTGTCTGAGCCAATACCTCCAGGTCATCCACCTGCAGCAAATGTGAACGAAATACGTGGTACTCTTCCCCGGAAATGTCAGAGACGATTTGAGGAAAAAGGCGAGCACTGAAATCTTCACGAAGCCAAACGCCGTCAAAAACCTCTTTCTCATGCTCCAAAGCAAGTTTCATCATCCCTACAAGATGGCCGACGAACTGTGGGACGGTTTTGTTTCCCTCTTTAACGCTCCCGCCACTGGTTCCACACATCATTTCCAGCCAGTTTTTCAGCACAGGGCCAATGATAAGAACACGGGCATCACGATAAGTGTCAAAAATGTCATCATCATTTGTCTCTTCAAACGGTTGACGGCCGCCGCCGTGCGCCTCCATCAAACGCCGTAAGGAAGCCTTCTCGTTCAGTCTGGCGCAGAAAACATTGTCAACGCTAGCAAGCATACCCGCCATCAAGTGATGTGCTGATGTCATATCACCGCCAAGTACCGCTTGAAGGAGCATCACAAGGGGGTTGCTGCCAGTATCCACACTCGGAGTAACTGTTTCCTGTCCCTCCTGATGTCGTTGCTGATTGCCGTAGAAAATAGAACGATAGACATCAGCAGACAGGGTGCAATTTTGAGCGGTGCGTATGGAAAAAATAATGGCATCCTTTAAGCACTGATAAGCTTGTTGGTACGCGGCAGCAAGCTTCGTCGTGTACGCTTTCGTCGATAGGAACTGGGGGTGGCATGTGAGAAACTGCATCTCCTCTTCCATCTCTTGCAATATGCTGGAGTAACGTTGCGATGTCGCTGACAGGGTCTGTTGTTCTACCTCTCTCACTAAAGCATCAATATGCGAAAAGTGTTTGATCATGCGTTGAAGTTCCTCCTGCACCATCTCAAGCCGGGCTTTGCGCACCATTAATTCGGACGCGTTGCTGCTGAGTTTGTTGCTTTGTTCCTGCACAGCTACCGTCACACCTCGCATTGAATCCAAACAGTCAACCAAGCCCTTGAGGACTCTAAGGCACCGCTCCCCCATCTGCCTTCCGTGTCTCGCACGTTCCAGCCACTGCTGCAACCCTTCAACGGCAGTTTCGCACTCAGTTCTCGCAACAGCTCGCAGTACCGTCTCGGCAGCAATTTCGTCGCCTTCGTGCACGCTTCTTCTCACAGCATCACATCCCTTTGAAGCCGCCCCCATTGAAACCGACCGCCGTTGCGAAAGGGAAGGAAAAGAGCGCCCGCACCACGGATCGCCTTCCAATGGAACACCAGGCCCACCTGTCGCGTAGCTAATGGGCAAAGCGTGCTGGAATGACTTCGACAAAGGCGCTAGCGAAATGTCTAAAAGACGCGAGAACTCTGCATCAGTAAGCATCTCTGCGTCAAAAGAGGTGCACATGTGCGTATACCTACTAAGAAAAAAAAAAGATGGTATATGCAGAAAAGGTGTTCAAAAGGACGAGGAATGTCGACTGAGTCAAATTCTGGAAAAGAAATAGGAAATGCAGAAAGAACAACCGGAAAACAGTACCAAATGCTCACGAGTTGGGAAAGAAAGTAGCCCCACACCATTTTTCCATGTGATGCCTCGACACAAATGAACTTTCCTCTCGATATCTTCAGCCTCGAAACACCTCTCAGAAACGGTCGGAACTAAGAGGTTCCCACGTCTTCCAAAAGTTCCTCAAGGGCTGCAACCAGACCATCAATACCTTCCCGATCTGGTGCCAGCTGCAGTAACTGCCGCAAACACTCAGCCACGTGAACACGGCAATGCAGGCTAAGAGAGGGTGATATATTCCGCTTTTCTGATCTCAGGGCATGGAGGAGAGCGGGCACAACCCTAACGCATGTATCAAACACAGTGCGGCAGCCACCTTCAGGCAAACCAACGCAATAAGTTACAAAGCAGGCGTCACCAGCTGTAACTAATCGATACAATTCGGAATGCAGCCACAGCCCAGTCCTGTCAGTTTTACCCATCTGACTTTGAAGTGCACGCGATGCGCACTCAACCACCTCCCAACAAACAGTGGTATCATCACTGCAAAGCGCCCTGGCGAGGAGAATATTCACCGAATCGTGCACCGACAGATCATGTTCCTTCATGAGGATGGTGCGCTGCAATTCAGTAAGCTGCGGCAAGGCGCTAGCGTGCATCGCCTCGCAGGTGTTAGTAACAGCTCCGGTGATAGCTAAGCCCAACAGCACTAAACCACACTCCCCGGCAGAAATGGAAGTTCCGACATCTTTTGTAGCAATCCGTAGGTCCTCCCCACCGCCAGTACCGTGGTAGAAACGAAGCATGTTATCTACGGAAAACTTCAAAACCTCGAGGAAAGAGCGATCACGCTCATCCGACCGTGAACGGAAGAGCCAGGCAGCGCACAGCGACTCAATCAAGGCAACTGTTTCCTTCCGTTGGAGAACGAATGGCTTTTCGGCACCCACACTACCTTCTTCAGAACCCTCTCCCATGTTACCGGGTCTTCTCTCATGGATAGCGCTGGCGCAGTGCAGCACAATTTCGCTCACCATGGAGATGTCACCGGCATCCCTCGAACACATCCTTGTCATGGAACGCAGTGCTCTGCAAACACGCCGCGCGTCCTGAGAGACTTCAGGTGCCTTCAACTTTTCAAAAAGCGGCAAAAGAAATAGTGAGGCCTCATCAGCAGCAAAGGCAGCACCGTAAAGCATGGCATACGCACAACGGTAACAATATAGCTCTGACAGCTTCTCTTCAGGCATTAGGAGCAGCCCCGCTTTGAGTGTCGCAGATTCGATATAGAGAGGTGAGAGCACACCCGCAATAACTCGCGCAGATGTACACTGGTGCCTGTACTTGCGAAGCTTACACACATACCCCGCAAGGGAAACGCATGCCATTAAATTTTGGCGACAATCCCAGGACACGTCGTTGCCACTCAACGTCCTGAGGGACAACAGTAGCTTCTTTACACATATGGCCATATATGTGTCAAAAGACGGCTGAGGAGGATGCTCAAAAAAACCGAGAACGCTGACAAATGCCATAATTTCTCTCAACGTATAAGATTCCAGTACGGTGGAGACAGAGTCCATATTTTCTACTAGTGCATCCATGCGCTTCACTATACTCACAGCGAGTGTGACCAGCGGATCTGCATTAGCAGAACCATCTGGCGTACACACCGGTTTCCAGTCACACGACGAGCTCTCCTGGTATTCTGCCGATGGCAAGAAAACAGTGGGGCGAAGAAACCGCGAGGACTGTAACGCCTGCAGAACGACCTGGCATTGCTTCAGGCTGCACATTTGCATACGCTCCGCTACATTGCACGCGAGGGTGTTTAGAATACGGCCATTCCACACGCCTAAACGTGCAAAGGCACTTAGAAGAAGAGAAAGCTCCAACGGCCCCATGGCGGGCGACATATCGCGAACGAGTGGCAGTAACTCGTATAGTAAGGAGTGGTGCCCCACCTCCACCTTCTCAAAACTTTGTACAAGCATGACAACCTCTTGCGGTGTCATTTGCCATCCACCACCAGTCGCCACGCCACACGAGTACGGTGACTGCTGCATCTGCAAACAGACGGCGTCGCCTATCATCGTAAAGGTGTCGTGAACAACCCCGAAATCATCACCTTTAGACAGTAAATCACTTGATACCTCCCTTTCCGCAGCATCGCTGTCCACATCCTCAGAATCATCAGCCCCTTCCGCAGCGGGCTCCGATGAGATAGCCTGCAGCTGCGCTAACGTATACGCAAGAAGAACAACATCTCGGGGGGAAATTGTCATCACATCCGTCTCTAGCATATCACGTGCATTCTGCATGGCAATTCGTTTCAGCGCGGAAAGGGCTTCCTTCTCACAGGGTTTTATGGCCGCATTCTTTATAATCGGCAACACACACCGAAGAAAAGACGTTGTTTTCTTCGGTGCCGTTGAGAGAAGTGTCCCTGCCCGCCACAAGAGCGACGCCGATATTTGTACTTCCCGCACTTGCCGCATCCCGTCGAGGAGAGATTGAATGTCGTGCAGTGTCATTTCGACACGGCCCGACTGCTCAACAAGAGATTTCATCGCTTCTCGCGCCACCGCCTCACCAATCAAGTCCTTTGACAGCAGCTCCCTTGTGTATTTAGCGAGAGCCCCAACCTCGTAAGCATTCGCCATCGGTGCAAGACGAATCACTTGATTGGCGGCGCTGTCAAAAGATCGCTGCGCGGAAGGTGAATACGTAACCGTGGCCGCTGAGTTATGCACGGCAGTTTCCTCCTCTCCCGCAGGAAATGGGGCCCCTAATCCGGGTATGAGAACGCCGAGCAACTTGACAAGACTTTTGGGGTCCTGTATCTCCTCTACGGTTCCCATGGCGCCTTGTCTTACCATCTCGTAAAGCTCCCCGGCACGCAGGAGCAACTCCTCCTCTTCACGCCTCACGGGCACACACTTTTCACGGAACGTATCAAGAGCATTCATGAGAGTAAATACCCCACTCGGGTCCTCATGTCCAATTACCGCGTGACCGTCACTAACTCCGTCATTGCTCTCATCACATGTAACATTCGACACCTCTACGAACCTGGAAGCTGCCCCGACAAGTTGTGAGTCCAGTGAAGCGTAAACAGTGAGCGACAAGGCAGAGTGGAGTTGTGAAAAGAGAAGAAGTAATTGTGCCGCCTCAACAGTCGTAACCGCCCGCGCCGAAGCCAATGTAACAACGCGATCGGCTGAGCGACGAAGGCAAGGAAGCACGGCAGGCAATAATGGGGCATCCCAAACAGTCACATACGACTCATCCTTCACCGACCGGGTGTGATAGTCACCGAACCGACACAGCCCCTGAAGAAACGGAATGAGATGAGACGGTTGTACTGAGTCCATATGAGATGCAAAAGAGCTGCAAAGAAGGTTCACAAGGTCCTCAGAAACCTCCGTGTCCAGGCGCGTGAGATTGGCTAGAAGTAACGAGCTCTCAATGTGGCGAAGAGTCTCCGGGTGGGTTTCCGCGAGCAAGAATAGCTTTGGTCGCATGGCGCCAACTATGCGCTGAACCAGTAGTCCATCAGCAACTTCCGGTGCGCAACTACGCAGACGTACCAACAAAGACACCGCCATGCTCATCTCCTTCACTGTCGCCGAAGCAAGAGCGAGTGGCAACAAAGAGACAGCGCCGCGAGAAAAAAAAATCATACTCTCCCGGTGCTTTAACTTCAACGCACAAGAGAGTAAGTGGCAAAGGTCTCCGGGCCGTTTTGCTGCACCCGATGCGCATGATCCGAAGGCTGTGCCTAGTACCTGTTGCAAGGGCAAAAGAACCGCGTGCATTTCTTCCATATCCTTGACGCCATCAGCATCCACATCGCTGCAGAGAGACTCAAAGCGCTGAAACGCCAAGAGAGTGTGGGTGCAATCCTGAACGTCAAATGAGGATGCGGACGCGGTTGCCGATAAGAGAGCGTCCGCTGCCTTCCTCAATAACTCTGCAACACTCCTGCGCAGGACAGAGGCTGCGCTCCCCGAAGCCAACGTCTTACCCGCCATTCCCACAGAGGGTCCCTCGGGTTCTATATCTTTAGTCTCACCGCCCCCGGCATCGCCAACGCCACAGTTGTCGTCGCATTCTAAAAGTCTGTTAACAAGGCTGAAGACAGAGACAATGGCACTGTAATGCTGTTTCATCTCGACCTCATTCATTGTTGCGGTGGAAACCGACGCCTCCAGCGAGGTCAACAGAGGGGTAACGAGCTCCTCCATAACAAACTGCCGCCCGAGCGACTTACCATCCTTTAGATTAAGTAGTGGCATCGCAACGGACATAACCTGCCGTGTGGTTAATAAACTGGATTTGTTTATCCGCACCCACTGAAGTGCCTCCGCAACCCGCTGTGTTGTAGTAGTGGCCCCAAACGCTGCAGCAACGCTCAACAACTTCCCGACTTCAATACAAAAGGAAGACGAGACCACACTTACGTCCGACAGCATGTCGCTTCCCCGCACCTCTCGCCGGAGGAGCTTCAGCGCCTCGTCCGCAAGCCTCTGCTTACTTTGCGAGGTTTCACACCCCGCCATCGGCGTCTCCCGACGTTGAAGAGGACGCTGATACTGCTGGCGCAGGCGCTGTAGGGTTCTCAACACGGACTGAGGTGCAGATGCCCCCTGAAGACGCCGAAGGCATACATGGAGCATCTTCTTTCAAAACAAAACACCCACTTGACCTATTGCTGACTTCCTCTTCACAGCCCGCTAACTTCAATGAACAAGCGGTATGGGGCCACGGTCACTTTTAACGTCAGCTTGAATTCAAGGGCATCCAGCAGAGCACGTGGATATTGGTACACGTGGATGCGTATTTCGGAAGGACAAAAAGGTAGAAAAGGGGAAAGGAGCGCAACGATGTTAAATAAAGGGAAAAGAAGGAACAAAAAACAAATTCAGAAAAGGGATATAACCGAATAAGAGTGCACAGAAACCAAAAACAACCGGCAAACCAGAACTCATTCCTATTGTCGTGACATTTTTGATTCTATTTGTTTGTTTGGTGTTGTTGTTGTTTTTTTGCTTTAGTATGTGTATGTGATTCACTTTATGTGATCGTGTCCCGCGTACATTCCACTGAGCCCCATCACCAGCCTTAACGCTCTCTTTTTCCCTCGTCCTCACACTCTTTCCCTGCTGTCACCACCATCAGGACCTCGCTGGTGCTTCACAACATTGGTCGCGCATCCCACAACCATTTGCCACTCTGCTGCAACTCCCCCACAACCGTTATGACTAAACAACCCAAAACAATAACCACAAACACGTACATCCGCAATTCCCCATCCCCATCATCCTCCTCCCCCTCCTCCTCCTCCGCACTCCCCTTCCCTCCAGCGGCTTGGCACATGCAGCCGGCTTTGACGCATCGGTAACTGTGAGGCCCAGGGGAAGAAAAGAAAAACCGGATACTCTTTGGGGGTACACAGTAGAGGGTTTTGCAGAAGAAAAATGGAATGAAAATGAAAACAAAATGGAGGTATGCACACACATATGGCTGCTGACAACCTTTTAGCACTCCCAATCCCCTGGGGCTACCAAGTTATTGCACAAACCCCCCGCCTCCAACAATCAACAGGTGGAAAATAATAATAATAATAACGATAAAATACAGAACCAAGCGAATACACAAACAGAAGAGAACGTGTCTTTGCCCATGTCTAGGTCAGTTAGGACAACTCGGCGAAGGAACGCAAAGCAAAAACGAACAAAAGAGAGACCACGGTTGTCAACACAGTGCAATGACAAAGTAACGTTAAGAGCCTTTAAAAGGAGTGAAATTCATAAGCTGAAGATAGGGCGCCCACAACTCACCGATACTAATGAGAACAGGCGCATAGACATGTAAACGAAGTAGGGAACAAAGAATAATGGAAGTGCAGGCACATGGCAGGTAACGGCAATATCAATTCTCCCATGTACTCCTGAGGAAGAAATAAAATCAGTTGTTCGTTCCGTATCCACTGTTAATTTCATGTTGCAAAAGCTCAACATCCTCAGCCTCTCGTGCTCCCATATGCTTAAAGTAGTTCTTGTAGCTGCTCTTCAGACGACGGACACAGCCCTTACACAAGCGGGTTGTGTATATCAGAGAGAGTAGTGCAAAGAAAATGGTGGCCACCGTAGTCCATATGTACGCCGCAGTACATAATGCCACATATCGGAAGGTTCCATCCCCTGTAAGTTCGTAACAAAAGGGGATGGCGCTCTGTTGCTCCACCGCCGTGGTTAAAACAAATTCTGGCATATCCGGTAACGCCCTAACAAAGTAGCCAAGGAAGGGTGAAGGGCCTTCGCCTTCTGTGGCGCCCGACCTAAACGGAGAAACATAAGACATGATTGATCGACCCACACGATCGGCTATCAACAGTAGATCATGTGAAGGATTTTCATATATACCGCTGGCAGCATGCATGAAAACCGGTGATGTGACCGGATAACTCGGTTGCCGCTGATGAGGGGTGTTAAAGTCACTTGTAGCCACTGGGGATGACTTTCCCACGAGGGGTACAAGATAGACCATGCCATCCTCTTTGCTCGTTACATACACGTGTGGAACCTCGAAGTACGATGCAGGTGATTCAATGGGCTTAAAGTACCGAGAAGGGAACGCCACTTGCACCGGTGATGGAACAGTTATCGAGAAAACATACGCTCCCGTGTCAGCATAAAACACCAGCAATTTGTTGAGAGCAATATCACACAATACAAGGTAGCGAGCGAGGAGGCCCTCCCCCGTTGCGAAACTTCCAGCGGGTGCCGCTTGCTCCACAAGGAAGCGGGGAAGCGGGGGAGAAATGGCTAGCCCTCGAACAGAGAGCAATGCGTATTCGTTACTCCATGGGGAAACAAACAATCCGACTTTCTTCGGTATCTTTGATGCCGCGGAACCGTTCGTGAGGGCAAACACAGAATTTTCAGCAGGTTCCCAGCGTGGATATTTGCCTTTTCCGTCATCAACGCGCGTGTATCTCGCAACAGTGACGCTGTTCTGGTTGGATGCATACAGTGAATCGTCATCAGGATTAAAGACTATGGCATACGGATGATCAAGCATTGGATTGTTGTCGTCTTGCTCAGCCACGGTAAAGAGGTAGTCACGAGTACAGTTTTTTCCGAGTGTCCCATTAAGAACACCATTCCCTGAGACGGCGAAGATGCGACTAAATTTCCCTCGCGCGCTAGCGATATACAAGTGCTCCCCCGGACCGAACTTCATATCGCGCAACTTCTCCACGCGCACGGGGAAAGATTCCTTGTTCAACACGTTGCCTATAAACCGTCCTTCCGTGTCAAAGGCCCAGATGTTATCTGCGGCATTCGAGGTGACGTAAACCGCATGTGTGTTACCGTTAGACGGACAGTACGCAGCAGCACAATCAAACAATAGCGAGAGAGACACCGTAGCAGCCACGTAAAGGGAAAAAACAAACGGGTTCATTTCCCACACCGTTACAAAACTGGGTCGTCTCACAGTTGAAACCTCTTATAAACCCTACCTGGTAGGCAACTTCACTGCCCCTTAGGGAGTGTGTCAGCAAGCACAGACACACACACTCACTCACTCACGAACGCGAGCAAAGCCTGTTACGCGGAAGGGGGGGAAAAAAAAGAACGAAAGTGGATGGCGAGAGATAACAATATCAAGAAAAAATGGACTCGTTGATGCTATGGGGGACGGTGCCGCACACAGACGTGCAAACGGTACCCGTATATGTATGCACATAAACTTACACGTCCAACCGCACGCACACGCAACCGACAACAGTCGCATAAAAACCATAGATAATTATAGAACTTTTTGTTTTAACAGAAACAAACGATAACAACAATGTCAACCAGCCATGTGACGGTAAGAAGTGCAACTTTCTACACACGTGACTCCAGAACATATTTAACGTCGAGAAACGCGTCAATGCCGTACTTTGAGCCATCCCGACCCAACCCACTTTCTTTGACACCGCCGAATGGAGCACAGGGTGATGATAAACCACTGTCATTAATCCCAATCATACCAAAACTCAGTTGCTCCATTATTTGCTTCTGCCTACGGTAATCCTGCGTGTACACATAAGCTGCCAGACCTGCAGGAGTCGCGTTGGCCAAACGTATAGCCTCCGTATCGTCATCAAACGTAATTATGGGTATAATAGGACCAAATATCTCCTCCTGACAGCAGCGCATCGTATCGTGGTTTACACCGGAAAGTACTGTGGGTTCGAAAAAGTACCCAGGACCTGATAAGCGCCGACCTCCTGCTTCCACCTTGGCTCCCTTTTCCACCGCATCTTGCACCAGCGACACCACACGCTCGACTGCGGAACTGCTGACAAGTGCGCCCATCGTTGAAGACGGGTCAAAGTTATTCCCCACACGGATTGAGTTCACCCTCTCCAGCAACCTCGTCATGAAGTCACCGTAAACCGTGGAGTGCACGAAAACACGGTTGGCGCTTATGCATGCCTGTCCTGCAGCACGAAACTTCGCATTCATGAGTCCAGTGACCGCGCGATCCACCTCAGCGTCACTGAACACGATAAATGGTGCGTTTCCACCAAGCTCCAACCCTAACTTCTTCATGGTGCTTGCGGAGCGCCGGTATATGTACTTACCAACTCTGGTGGACCCGGTAAAAGAAACCTTACGCACATCAAAACTATCCAGAACCGCATCACCGATGGGTGCCGCGTTTCCAGTAACGATATTAAACACCCCGTCGGGCACGCCTGCTTCAACTGCCAACTGGGCGAGTGCAAGTGCACTGAATGGAGTTAGTTCTGATGGTTTCAACACAACGGCACAACCTGCAGCAAGAGCCCCACCCACAACTCGCGTGACCATTGCTGACGGGAAGTTCCACGGAGTGATGGCACCCACTACACCCACAGGCCGCCGCAACACAGTTGTTGAAACATCAGGGCGAGGACTTCCCACAACATCCCCATAAGCGCGTTCCGCCTCTCCCGCATACCATTCAAGGAACCGTGCGGCGTACAGGCATTCGTCAACACCTTCTTGCACAACTTTCCCCGACTCTCGGGAGAGGAGACAACCGAGGGAATTTCTGTGATGATATATTAACTGCGCCCATCGATGAAGTATGACTGCACGTGTGCGGGGCACGGTATCCTTCCATGTTTCAAAGGCTTTCTGAGCCACCGCAATTGCCTGCAGCGTTTCATCCTTCCCTAAGTTGGGAATATCGCCAATAGTAACATTAGTGCAAGGATCCTCAACTGAAATCACGTCCGCAGCACCGGAAGTCACAAAACAACCGTTGATGAAGGAGGTTGGTTGATTCAAGACACGCCCAGAACGGAATGCTTCAGCGTTGTTCAAGTCGAAAACAGCCCTCGACAGTAGACGAGTCGTCCTTCGCATTTTATATTTCCCCTTCCTTCTAAACCTCCCGCTCTTTCTTTTCCTTCGCTTCGGGCGGCTTTTCCTTTTTTTTCTCCGTGGATGGGTAAATGAGTGAGCAGGGGTCCTGGAATTCAACCTCAACGCAACCAATAAAAAAAAAAAAGAAGTTCAAGGTGATAGTTGAAGTCGGTAACATCATAACTGCGAAAACCTCACATGTCAACGGAGCAATGACGGGAGAAGGAGGAAAGGAGAAGAAGGAGAAAAAAAGATCCCTCAACCAATTCACTTCTTCTTACAGTAAGGAACAAACACCAGCATGCTCCCAACATATTAATATATATATATATATATATAATATTTGCTGCCACCGCAGAGACGAAAGAAATAATGGTCATGCTAATGAAATGAGATTAGTTCTCCCCCCCGCACATTCCTCCCGATACTCTCTCCTTTTCTTTTCTCAACTTACTTTATCCTCAACGAGAATGCGCAGCGTACTGCTGAAAAGGGGTACACAGCTCAGGGGGAAAAAAATAGTAACAATAATAAGGATGGCAATAATAGTGGCGACGGAAAAAATAACAAAAAAAAAGTAGACAATCAAAAAAAATTAAGAAATGTTTGCATCACACATCCTCTACTAAACATCGTTAAGGGTACTCCTGATGAAGTCCAAAATAAAAAATAAAAAAACTAATGAAGACACACGAACATGCAACATAATCCTATGGACGTTGCTGGTTTGTGCTCTTTTATTGTACTAATAAATACGTAGCATATACATGACATACCTCCCCTGTTTCGGTGATATTCCCCAACCCTTTTTTTTTTCTAATTTACCACTTCCCCTAACCCTCAATCATATCTTCTATTACACTACGGTAGTTCAAATCCCCAGTCCGCACCTCTTGCGAGAGGGCTGGAATGCCATTTCCTTTTTTTTTTTTAAATTACATATATATATATATATATATATATATATATATATTATACTGAGAGCGTCTGCAATGGAAACAGATGAAAAGAAATAGCGATAAACGGTTTTTTTCTTTTTTCTTTTAAAAGAAAAAAACAAAAAATAACAAAGGAGACTAAAATGCGTACCTGTACCTTCGCTGTGGAATACGCAACAAACTTTTGCCGGTGTTACACTGCCCTGTCAGGAACATTGCGGAAAAACTTATCGATTTGCGGACCCCACGCATCCGACCACTGATACCCGGGGCCGAGTTTGCGGGGCCAAACACGTAAATAATCATCCTTGTATTTAGCACGGCATGAAAAGAGGCTTCCCATGCGCAGCATTACAAACCATAAGGCAACAAAATACCCCAAAATGCAAAGCACAGCTTTCGTGTCCGTAGCGTAGTGAAGGTGGTCGTAGTTTGTATACCGTCGGGACGGTACACTCAGCCTTGCAACAGTCCGGGACAACTCAGTTCCAGCAACGCGTCGGAGCATTCCCTATTCGATTACTTCACTATATATATATATATATATATATATATATAATGTATATATGTATTCGCTAGGGAAAAAAAAACAACGGCCAAAAGCTTTAGTCTATCTCTCTTTCTTCCTTTCAAGTAAAAATAAAAAGTAAAAAAGAAATATATGCATGTATGCATGCACATACAAATGCATATATACACACATTTGAAGTACAGTTGCTTGTATATCAGAAATATAAGAGCTAAGTGTTACGTGGGGGGGGGGGGGGCGTCAACATAAGGAACAAAAAGAGAGGAAAGGAAAGGAAAATGACACGACGGGACTGGACGGGACGGAAGCAGTCGCTGCTGCAGCCCGCACGTTACAGCCCGCCTCATCCCTACAAATATCACATATGTTCAAGCAAATGATATAATCACTGTAAGAAACGTGCAGAGTTTCAGGGTAGTGGAGACGTTGGTAATCGCATCAGAGGAAAGTGAGGGGAGAATTTTCAGGTGAGCTTTGGGACCCGCACTTGTACGGCACATTAGTGATCGAAGTGGGCAAACAACGCGGAAGGAAGTTGAAGCAAGAGAACGGCACACAACGAAGAAAAAAAGTTGCGCATGTGCCCCCCCCCTCTCTTAGCGTCTCCACCACTGCGCAAGTGGCAGGATAATACATGAACCTTTCACTGTCATCCATCACCCCCCCAAAAAAAAAAAGAAAAACAAGTAGGGTAATGATACAAAGAGTAGTGATTATACAACAGAGAGGGGGGAAATAAGTGAAAATTGAAAGAAAGTGTGCACTCCACGCGAAATGTAAAAGAAAAAAAAAAGAAGAAATTGAAAGGGGGACAAAAATAGGCAAAAAAAAGAGGGTAACTGGTGGTCCACACGTTTGACTCACTATTCTCCATTAGGTACATGTCGTGGAGTGGCTACGGCTACCCTTATCAGACAATGCAAGTGGAACCTTCCTACAGGTTAAAGTGTCTCCAAATGCTCTTGACAACCCGTCACCCTCCCTCATCAATATTAGGCGCTTGCCCTCCACTAGCTGCTTGTCTCTCCGATTTTGCCGTAGCATCCCAGTAGACTTGGTGACATTTTGGCGGTTGGGAGGCGAAGGACGCGTGACACCTGGCAGGCCCCCCAAAAGGTCCCCGCCATGCTCACCACCAGCTATAACCTTCTGATCAAATGCTGAGAGATGTGCATGTACAAAGTTACGGATTTGGGGATCCGTTGGATTCAAGTTGTAACATGACAGCACATCCCTCAAGGCATAGCGTGGTTGGTTCATATCAAAGCGACATCTTGCGCGATGGTAAAAAAACACCGGCTCCGTACTGCACGTCGCAATGGCGGTACTAAACTCCCTCTCTGCTTCTTCATGTTTCCCTTCTCTATGAAGTTCACAACCGTGTATATCGTGCAACACAGCAATTCGCTGCGTTGCTTCGGGGTGTTTCGGGGATATTCTGTCCACAGTCAAGAAGTCGAATAATGCCTTTTGATAATCCCCCATCTTAATGTAACACTCACCACGGGCAAGCAACACGGGGATGTTGTCTTGCCGCCACATCAGGGAAGTAGTGTAGTATTTGATTGCATCGGCTGTTGTACTTTGGCCATCATTGCTTGAACCAAGACGAAACAGCGTTTCTGTCATTAAGTCGATGGCAAGTGCATGTCTTCCCTCAGAAGCGCTGATGCAGCGAAACAAATCAGTCACTGCTTTCCTGTCCATTCCCTTGGCAATATAGTGTTTGGCGCGCTCTAATAGCAAGGTAGAATCACCTGGAAACACCAAAATACAACGGGTAAGTCCTTGCAGGTCCGAATGGTCGATGGAGCGATTACGGTAAGTTTTGTAAGTGCGACTAAATATGTGCTGTGCCAGCAGAACTTGGGGATGCTGCCGCTCCTCTAGAGGAACCCTTTCCAACAACGCCTTCGCGGGACTGAACGACTGACGAAGGCAGTAGATGTGGACAAGCAGAGAACAGCTAAGAATAAAGAATGAGGGGTTCTCTTCAATATGCTTATCTAAAACTTTCTCCGCTTCATCCTCGCGCTCAAGTGCGATCAGGTAAGCGCAACGGTGCAAAACCACTTGCGGATCTTTACATAATTCCAGTGACTCGTCAGTAAAACGGAGGGCTTGCTCATAGTCCTCCACGTTGAACAAAACAATGCTCAGCGCGTCGAGAATACCGGCCAGTCGGCGCCGCACCGCCCTCTCAAGTGAGGCATCATCATACGGTTCCGTGGTACAAGCGGAACTTCCTCTGCGAAAAATGGTGTGTCCTGTAACATCTGTACTTACAGAAAATGACACTCCATCTAACCCATTACATTCCATCAAATCACTCCCAAAGGCAGTTGAACTACCATCTGCTGCGGTAGTTGGTCTCCCTTGCGGGGAAAAAAATGAGCGGCTATCACGCCCCGTACCCGAGGCACGCGAACAGCAATTACTGCGCCCGTTCGATGACCGAAGCAGCCATAGGGATCGGCGGTACTGCTTCACAGCGCCTTGGAAATCATAGAGCGAGACATGGCATTCTGCGGAGGCAATGAACGGGTGCGGTTTGTGTGGAGCAAAGAAGGATGCTTTGGAAAACGCCAGGATCGCCTTCTCCAACTCCCCGTTCTGCATGTACTGAAGTCCCTCCTGGTACCTGAACTCGCCCTTCTCGTCAGAGTAGAGAACATTCGACTGCACGACTGGTTCAGGCGACACCGACATTATGCAACACACTTGTATGGTGTCAGTCGTGCGAAATATAGGAAGAGAGAAGCAGAAATAGCCCCTAAATGAATGCTTGTTCCCTCAATCAGGCCGAGTTGTGATCTCTTAGATGGGAAATGTACATACACATAAAGACACACAAGCTTCTGTTCCGCCTATGCTGCCAAATAATAACAACTGTAACTGCACAAGGCACCCTTCCATAACCACAGTGAGTCGACACGAGGAAGTATAAGGAGCGGGGAAAGAGGAAAGAAACTGAGAGATAAAAACGCGACTAAAGGTGAGGGTCAGAGACCCGGCACGTTTGCGGACCAACAGCAACAGCAATGGTAAAAAACAGGTGCGTTGGGGAAGTAAACATACCGTATCTATCCACACAGTTGGGTGCTTCGAAGTGTGCCCAAATAGTATTAAGCTAACGTCCACCTGAACGAGTTACACGTGAATTAATAAGAGCGTTACTAAAAGAGAAATTAACAGGATGGTTTTAAAAAACAAAGAGAGAGAGAACTGAGACAGATATATTCGTTTACTAACATGGATTACTGCTGACACAACACCCGAAGGGCAGTTACAGCGGAGCTCCACTGATATGCGCAAACTCCCTTGCTACACCACCCGACGAATCGTGTTACAATATTAAAATCTAAGGAAAGAGCACAGACAAGCTATCAGTGGCAAGATTAGTGTGGAAGAGATGATATCCCATGCATGTCGTGCCACGTCACTTCCAACAAAGTACTATGGACAACTTAGTTTTCTTTTTTTGTGTGTGATGCGACAAGGCAGAGAAATCCACATCAGCGCCCAATGACTCTGTCGGCTCCCCGTTTCTTGGCAGCTTTCTTGAGACGAGGTTTCTTTTGTGGTGGATCATCACTACCATTGACGGGGTCAGCAGGCGGCACTTCTACACGCGCCCGCTTCTTCCGTCGAGTGGAACATTCCCCGGCAACTGTAGCTGTCTCCGGATATTGTGCATCGGGGGAAGAATCTTTCACATTTGTAGTCTCCTCAGGTTGAGCTGCCACATCACCGACGGATACCTCCTCAGCCGTCACGGCCTTTGGTGGCCCATCCATTCCGTACTTCAACAGAAGTTCGGGGCGGTACACCGCCAGCTCGTCGAGCTCATAGCGGTAGCAGCGGGCCGCATTGCACTCTATCGCTCCGCCATGTGCCGTCTTCTCTGCGATGGCGGCATCGGGACACACAATTTGGACGTCGCGTTTCCACTCATTCCTATAGTAACCAACTCGCCCGGCAATGGGAAACTTCGCAGCTACCTCGGTGGGGATGGGCTTCATAGAACTCCTTTTTTTCTTCCTCGGAACTCCCCCCAAGTATTCCTCCAACATGATGCTTAACTTACTCCCGCTGTTGCATATCAAAAGTGTAACGCCGGAGTCGGGTTGAAGCTCGACTAGGGTATCGCAGGCAGCTTCGATTTCCTTACAGTCGATAAAAGGTAATCGCAACACGCCTTGATAGGCAAAAATTGCCTCGCTGTAGTCTACATCCACGTGATCTGGGTAAAATGGACCGAAGACAGAGTTTGGATCTAACACGGCGCCGTGCAACTCCACGGGCAGCCCCCCAACACTCATGCGCGGTAACACCGCAAGCAGCTGCACCACGGGATGCCTCGGTGTGCCTCGCTCAAACTCAACGTCCACTGAGTCTGTAAAGCGAGCCAAGTCGTCCAGCAATGGGGCATAATGATACGGATAGAACCAGTTCCACGAAGGGCAACCAGATGTGTAGTACCGCATCACCCATTGAGTTCCCCGCAAATACTCCGCACAACAGCGTTTAACTCTCTTCTCAAACTTGGACCGTTTCTCAGGGTCCCATCCGAATTTCTTCTGGTAGTACTTATCTCGGTAATCCTCGTCGTGATACGTAAAACCTAGTGAACCTTTGTCCCCAACAAATGACACTCGTTCCTTCAAAGCAGACACCATCAACTTGTGAGCGGTGTCACTAACCTCCTGGGCATTGGTTTTGTCACGTTTAACGCTTGCCAAAACCTTTTTGAGTTCAACCTGGTATTTGTTCACCCGCTCCGCCACGTTGCCTCTCCCTCGCTCTTTCGCTCGCTCCCCAAACGAGGATTCGTCCCTCAAGACAGAACCATAGTCATTCAGGAATCGAGCTAAGAACGAAGACAGAGCTTTAAATCTCACCTCTCCACCATCTGTTAAATACGAGTGACTTGCAAATTCGTTAACGTAGTGGTCTAACAGAAGCTCGACACCTCTCGTTTTGATCGATATTAAGGGAACGTGCGGAAGAAAGTCATTCCCGACAAAAAAACATAAAAAAATAAAATCGTCGACGACACGCTCGAAACTCATCTCCTTAATGCCATCAAAATCCCTTTTCAAACACTCACGAAATTTAACCAAGCTAAAGTAGCAAAACTTTCCATGAGCTGCATTGAACGTTTCGTTGAGTTGGTTTCGCAAAATGGTCACACTCTTCTCATGAGTCGAGAGTCCGAGACTGATGAGGTCAGCATCCATGCCATAAATAACGTGAGACGTATCCGGATCGTAGCCCGGCTGCATCCGAAGACCACGGATGTATTGCATAATCTTATGCTCACCTTCACCGGGGACGTGTGCATCGGAAAAGACAACGGCAACTTTCTTCCACAATGGGTCCTCATTTACCTTCTTCACAACAAACCATTCAATGGCAAGACCCAGGCGCTCCATGAACGGTGTTGAGGGTGTGATAACATTGTGATCCCAACGTTCCCTCACCTTGGGGTAAGGTAGGCCCTTCTCTAACAACACATCGGCACACTTCGCCGACATCACTTCACCTTCCGCTCGCTCCTCTGCAGCGCGAAAACGCCGGCTTCGCTGCTGATTCATCTTACTCTGTGGTGCAACACCGTCCACACAGAGAATAAGGCATTTCCGTGGCCTCACCACCTTAAACACAAGATCTATTTGAGTAAAAACACGCTCAAACATTTCTTCCTCCGACTCGGGCTCAGGTAGCGGAGACGTATCGTGACAGCATGGGTGAACGAGCCCGTTCAGATCCAAATACAAGTTGTCGAACTTATGTGACTGCATATACTCCTTTGGAGGTGGAGACGACTTCGAAGCGGCTTCAACCACGCACTGCGGAACATCCTCCATGCAAGATGCGTACCAACGCTTCAACCACAGGTAAAAACCGGCAATCCCCATTTCTCACCCTTTGCCTTACGTACGCACACCCTTTTAATCCTTAACCACAGGACAAGCAAGAATACAGAAGGTCGTAGGGAAAGAAAGCAAACGATAGTTAGGAAATGCGTGTATATCAATAACGTTAACGACACCGATAGGAGGGAGTTACGCAAAACGAACATTTGTAATGAAGTACAACCACGAAAGTTGGTCAACCAAACTGCAGGTCTGTGGGCTCGTGCCGGGGAAACACCAACAAGAAAGAAGGCGCAGACACCGCTTACTCCCAGCCTCAGCCATATAACAAAGAGTAATAGCCGTCATTAAGGGTCACAACATACATCTTCACTGCGCCGTCAAGGCTCCATAGATGGTGATATCGCCGTGAGGCACATTTGCAAGCGATGTCGGGGCAAAACACTACCGACATGCACGTAAGCAATCAGAATGTTGGTGCAAAAAGAAAGAGAGTTCGAAGACGAATATCTCCCACCTTCACGTTGGGGACCCAAAGTTAACGGCGAAACCCCGCACCAACCCCGTGTATCGAAGGATGACGTAAATGCCCCGTGCATCCATAAAGCGATCAAGTGTAATGCTCCACCTCTCCATGCACAATAAGATACACACACACACATAGATAAATCACCTCGTTACGGGGCGAAGCTCTAATGCATCTACTGCACCACGAAGAAAAAATATATACATCATAAAGTGAGTGCGCACACCTTACGTTTCCAACAATTTTCGACGCAGGAAGGCACGTGATGGTGTGAATTGCATAATAGCACCATTGTTATAAGCAAACACTCGGTAAACAACGCAACCAGAAGGCCCGGAAAAACAGAAACAAAGACAGTGCAATAGATGTGAATGCGGAGAGAGTTTGTACGGGCATCAAACTAATAACACAAACCCCATACACCACCGCGTGGATGGAGGAATGTGCATGTCACAAAGTACATATGAGTTCACACATCACAATAAAATTGGCAGAAGTCAGACGAAAAGGTCGTCACACCAACGGTAGGAGCACGTGAGAGCGAGACAAGTCCTATGGCACGAACCCTCCAACGACGTACAGCAAACACATCAACGATGCCCATTTCTCCAGCATGCGATTTCAAACAACCTGCATTGATAGGGATCTTAGGCAGCGTAAATACCGTTTTTGAATGTCCCATCAAACACAGTGCCATCGGGATAGCACAGACGGCCTTTCCCGTGCGGCCGGCGATTACACACGTCACCTTCATACATACTTCCATCGATAAATTGGATCTTTCCCCGCACATCTTTCTGTGTGCCACTACACCACTCACCAACATGTGTCACGCCGCAAGCATCTGTGAAGCAACCACATCCATGCGGCTTGTCGTTACGCCACTCACCGACGTACACCGAGCCGTCTGCGTACCGCAACGTCCCGCTACCACACCGCCCCCCGTTGGACCAGTCACCCTCGTAAACATCACCGTTATTGTACCTATAGTGCACAAACCCATCCTGCGACGCTCCCTGATGCCAAAGACACCGCAAAACGGTTCCATCGGGGAAGGAAGCAACTCCCACGCCCTGTCGCTTGCCATCTAGCCATGTTCCCTCATAAATGTCTTCTGCCGAGCGAGATGTGCCATAGCTCTCTAGTTTTCCTAGAAGAAACAGTCCTTCATACTGGGTGCCAGTCTCTCCTTCCAGTGCTATACCGTGGCCCACCTGGCGATCCCCCTTCCAACTACCTCTGTACATGGACCCGTTGCACCCTTGGTAATAGCCCTCTCCACAGCGAACGTCATCCTCAAACTCTCCGTGATATGTTCCATCAACTGCACGTTGAACGCCCAAACCACAGCGCACCCCTTTGAACCACTCTCCGGCGTAACTTCGATTCAGGCCAGTTTCAACAAACTTACCAAAACCGTGCCTCTTGTCGTCTTTCCAACTCCCTTCGTACTTGTCGCCATTGGGGTACGTACAGCAGCCGATACCCTCCCGACAAAGTGACTCATCATTCCAGCCTCCGACGTACACCTCGCCATTGGGAAATGTGAACACACCCCCTTGCCGCTGTCCGTTTTCCCAGTCGGCTACACAAACGACGCCATTTGCAAAAGTCAACTTCCCCTCACCGGTGCGTTTGTCGTCCTCCCATTTTCCAACGAAAACGTTCCCGGGGGCATCGGTGTGGGTACCATTTCCATGCCGGCAGCCCTTCGTCCACTCTCCGACGTAAAAGGACCCATCGGGATAGTTAGCTCTGACCTCGGGGCAAAGTTCATCATTCTCCCATTTTCCGGTCACCGCAACACCACTTGAGTACACAAACAACCCCTCTCCTGAGCGCACATCGTCCTCCCAATGTCCCTGATACCGTGATCCGTCAGGATAAAATGCCTTCCCAAGACCATGTTTGTTGTCAAGGTGCCATTCTCCTTCGTAATGAAGGCCATTTGAGGTACAAAAGACGCCAAACCCCTCTCGCATACCTTCCTTCCACATTCCCCAGTACGAGCGGTCTGACCACTGGTAAACACCAAGACCCTCCTTCTTCCCATTTACCCACTCCCCTTCGTACACCTCAGCTGTAAGCAAAGGCAAGGCAATGATGGACCAGCTGACCTCACGACGAGACACACCGAGTAGCGACGCCCTCGCCACAGGAGTTGCCTCCTCTCGGCGGTACGACCTCGAGTTTTGCTTCCTTAAACTATGTGCACTCCACCTCACTGCGCCCTCTTCAACATTACGGGCGTCTAATCCATATATTACACGCCCAAAGCCATGATAGTAGAAACCTAACCACGAGCCGCAGTACAAAGATTTGTTGATAAGCGAATACCATTCCGCCTCGTAGCTGTCGCGAAGTGTCAGTTTAAGGCGGATGAAAGAGTTCCCGTTGTCTTCCACGTAACGCACAGCAAGGTAAAGAGTTCCAAGACTGTAGGAAGGATCCGCTGGGAGAATAGTTAACATTTTGTTCGGATCTGGTGAAAGGTGCTTCCATACGGCCGTGTGCTTACTTGGATGCGGGTCCGTTGGACTCAGCAGCAGCACGCACCGCGAGGCCGTATTAAATTCCTGAAACTCAATCAACACTTGCGAGGGTTTTTCAAGCTTGATGCTAAAAAACAACGCCGGATCTGTCACCCCAATACGAACATCACATAACTCCGCGTCTGGTATAAGAGGGATGGAGATCTTATCCTCCGTTACAGTTAACATTTGACACTTCTCCTTCTCGGCACCGGCGACGGATATCTAAATATTTCGTGCTAAGCGTCAGAAAAAAGAAGGAGCAAAACAACAGAGGTTTGGGAGTTGATAAAACAAAAAAAATGTAGGTAAGTAGTAAATAAAAACAAAAAAAGAGCGGTTTATCCTTATCACATCCACCGCACGCAGCTCCTCAGTTTGGTATTTATTTGCCTTTACCCCCGGCATGTAGGGATATCACCGCTCGCCACAACCGAGTATTCATGACAGAGACTCAACAACATATTGACAATGATAGCAGTGACAATACCGGTGACGAACGGCAGAACAAAAATTTTTGTTGTATTTAAATAAGTGTTGTTATCAGCACACGCCTATTGTTATTGCTATTATTATTATTATCACTATTTTAGCCATAAGAGTCAACAACACGTCAGTCATCCCCGCCACTCCTTTCCACCCCCTATAGCGAAACGTTTTCATGGGGTTAAAAAAGGAAGCCTGGCGGTAGTGTACAATATACATATATATATATATATATATATATATTGTGGTGGGAGAAAGCTACATGCATAAACCGCACGTGGAACGATGATACACCCAACAAACAAACAATTATAACAACAAGGAATAGCATTTCACGCACAAATATAGATGTCCACATAGAATAAACTTTTTAAAAAAATACTTAAAAAAACTAATTGTATGAATAACACATGAATTCCCTTTCCCCACCCTGCTCCAATGGATGCCCTCGCACTATCCCCGGTACAAAAGAAAAAGATAAAACGAAAACCAAAAAACAACAACAACAATAACAATAAGGAAAAGAACAGATCACTCCCCACCCCCCTCAATCACCCTATTTCCCCTTCCCCAAAATGACCCCAAATACACGGCATTCGGTTCCCTACCAAAAGACCAACGAGAACCCTCAACATTCACACGACGCAAACGCAAACACAAACCCATATAAAGACAAGCATACGGATAATGAAAGACATTTATAGTAATAATAATAAAAAACTATTGTCACGGACGCAATCAGCCCCACTACAACAGGGAGCAGAGTCGTCTTCCAACACCCAACCACTCCTGAAAGAAAGAAAAAGAGAAGTCGCCCTCACATAAAACAATAATAAGTGGTCGGATGAAAATAAGAAGGGAAAAAAAAGAAGACGTGGAAAGAATAGTGGGTAAAACGAGACATTTAAACGCGATAACCAGACGGAAAGAAAGGAAGAGATATATAAGAAACGTAGCGCAAACTAAGGGCTGGAAAAAGAAGAAATGTCAATACTCGCACATTACTTCCGTCCCGGCACCCACACTTACAACCGATACGTCGAAACGCACCACAATAGACATAAACATTTAAAAAAGACATAAAATCAAAACAAACTGGCCCTTCACCGGTACAACACGTGCTTGCAACCTGTACAAAAAAAAAAAATATGTATTAATGTACAGTCACACACACGCAAAACAAAAGAACCAATGCACAACCAGAGGTCGAGAACCCACAAAATGATCTCAAACAGCACAAACCAATTCACTGCATGACATCGAATTGACAACTTGACAACGATAAACTTTCTACATGATTACACACGAACCTGTGCATCCCACCTCCCGGCGACGACCAGACAGCTCCCGCTTCATCTGACGTTCCAACCCACACGCGTGCACCTCTCCATCATGTGAAAGGCTACGAAGAAGCGTAGACTGTGTTTCCGTCTGATTTGGGGGACCTTCAGATACACAGTATCCATTTTCATGCAAAGCTGAAAAAGGTTCTGGCTCGGTCCCTCCAACCAATACAACATCCGAGCACCAGGGAGCACTCCCGTCTTCGCACTCTGTTGGTCCCCGCACGGCATCAACGGTATTTCTTCGGGCGGCGGAATTACGTCTTGATGCAACAGCGACACCCACCAAACTGGGAGTTCGCTTTACAACCACAGCACTCGGTGATGTGGTGCCTCCAACGGCAATATTAGATCGCTCCCCCAATGCTCTTATGGGAGAGCGCATACGGAAGAATGCACTGCCAGGTCGTCCGTCAAACGATGTAAAACACGGCGTCAAGGAAGGGGGTGTAGCAAACTCTATCGAGGAGGTCAAGGTTACCGGCGCGGGAAGTCTTCTCTTTGAGAAGTTACTTATCATTAGAATCATGACACGCAACGCATGCAATACCTCATTTGTGCGTAACGCGGAAACTTCCACAACAGGAAGTGTAGAAGAAATCGCGTCACGCACCAGTTTGGCAAATCCCTCAGCCTCCACAACCTTTTTCCTGTTCATGTGCTGCATCTTCAGCGAAAGTGCCGAGAGACATGACCTTGCAACGGCTTCCGCCTCTGGCATAGTGACCACACGACTACGACGGTCGTCCCGCTTCGTTCCCACCAGCAGAATGGGCATCGCAGCCTTAACCCCAATATTGTGACGCGCTTCCCTCAACTCTTTTACCCACCCAACTACAGATGCTAGGGACTCCTTGTCCGTCGTTGAGTAGAAAAGCAGAACACCGTCCGCGCGCGCGAGATAGAGCAACCGGTGGCGCACAAACGCCTCACTTCCAGAGGAGTCGCATAGATGCAAAACATAATTCCTGCCGTCCACTGTCGTTCTGTGTATAAACGTCTCCAGGGTCGTCGGCACGTAATCGCTACGGAATGTCCCTTTCATCACCTGGTCAATGAAGGTGCTCTTACCAACACGTTCACATCCAAGAACGACTACATTATATAACGTCGGAACAGAGGCGTATTTTTGCGCACTCCCATCACCACGTAGGTTCATCCTAGAGGCTTCACAAGAGCACAGTGTAACAAGTTCGAGTTAAACGAGGGGGCGGGTTATGACCAACGCCATGAGCAGATGGAAAGGGGGTTCGTGCAGACTGAGTAAAATGGAAGAAAGAGGCATTAGACATATAAAGGATAATCCCACGTCAATGACAGAATATCAGGGTGTGAGGTGGTGATGCCTGAGTGATTCAACACCCCCGCAGGGAAGAGAAATTACGGAATAACACATGTAAAGGCATGCGGACAACAAATCCACCACCATGTGGCACGTCAACAGTCACATCACAACCTGAGAGTGCATATAAACGAGCAAGCAACACCTCAGTGGATACACACTGTCTTGCAGCGGTTTCGTCGCACGAGCACTTATGCCCCAGAGTATACATACGCGGCAAGATATTCTCAGAAGAACACACTCCCCATACCCCCCTCAAAATACAGGTGGTTATACTCTCGGTTGTTGTGACGGAAATTCTTCGCCACGAATGCAAAAAGAGCTTTAGAGGAAACTTCCCCCTGGACCCCATTCCCTTCAGAAGGATACCCGCTCGCAACTGGTAGCACAGGGCCTCCTGGCCCTGTGCTACCACGCACCTCCCCTTTGAGGAAATTCAGTGTTGGACACGGCATGTTCTCATCCTGGCGCAAGCAAGCAGCAACGTCCACAATGCGTACCCACAACGAATACAAAAGTATCTCCTGGCATTCCTCCCGAGTCACTTGAGCGCCATGTCGCACGACGCCGTATTTCCACACATCATGCAAAGGATACAGCACATTACGGTAGAACCAGCTTCGATGGCGACTGCGCGCATACAGCGCTACGCGGTACCTCACTGCCTGGTACGCGCGAGTCATTCTGCTGTAGTACTGCTCGTGCACCTTGGGTCCCTCACTGGGCTTCGGTCTTGCATTCAATGTGGCTTGGTCGAGTCGCTCGAGCGACTCGCTAACCATTCGGAGATATAATTGTTTTGCCTCCGACGACGTTAGGGAGGAGGACGGTGCACCGTAAATCAGTTGAAGTTCCGCAACTGACTCCACATATTGCCGCACAAACAATCCATCGCTTCCGCTTCGCTGGACCACCAATGGGGCTGCAAGAAACAAGGCGAACGAAGCAGCACTACACGTTACTATGAACATGATAACAATGCGGATGCAATATGCGAGAAAGAGTCGAAATTCCCTGCGCATCTCAGAATCTATTCTCCCTACTTCAGTGACGGATACAGTAGAAGAGCTACAATTTGCCACGGCCACCGGTACGTCAACGGGTGGCCAGCTTGGTGGTGGCTGGTGCCTAGAGCGGAGGTAGCCATTGCGACGTCTGCCATGCGGGTTGCTATTTTCCTTCGGTATGGGCGAGAGTTCGAGGGGCCCCAGCGTGGACCTCGAGAACGAATTGGATGACGGCGTTGCCTGGCTTGACCGCCCGCTCGTTTTGGGGGAGCCCACCCCCGCTGCGGGTGCAGTGCTCTTAAGGTACGCAATGGCACTGCGTGTGCTCAGAAAACTAAGATCACTGCGGCTTCCCCCGTGCTTGGGGCGCCTTCCGTCAGATGATTGCCGCGTGTGGAAGTGAGACTGCTTACTAGATGTATGTGATGAAAGAGCGCTACTACGTGAAGTCGAATGGGGAACCAGAGTGGTTCCCACTTCCAATACCCCGCAAGAACTTCGCACGTCCGGCACACTCCCACGAGTTTGAGGTAGTCCAAAAGAGATGGACTCACGAAGGTGAGAAAACCCATGAACCTCCAATTGCTCACTGCAGAGTGACGGCGAGTAATCAATAATGCCCTCTACAGACCGAGCACTTGCAGCTTTGGCTACCTGTGGTGAAACCACCGGCCGCTCCCCGGCGTCACTCATCGCTAGTGCCCCCTCGGGGTGCTGAACCCCACTACTGGTAGATCCATGATTTGTACCACCACTGCCCAAGCCATCGCCTAATGATGCGCTCACCGATTGTCTAGAGGTTTTCGGTGTCCGCTCAAAATGAGGCTCCCTCTGTCCTTCTCCATCCTCCTCTTCAAATGCTTCATCTACTGCAGCATTGTGCAGCTCCAGTCGCCGCCGTGTCGGAGTTCTTAGAGGGGTGCTAGTACCGCTCCTCGACGTTCGTTTGGCCCCACTGTGAGCCATGGCGCAGAAGAGGTGAAAGAAGTATTTCTAATATGTCCTTAGACCGCAGACCGGCGGCCTTTCAAACGAATTTAGTGTACACGTGACCGAGGATCGGTCCGGCGTCAGATATTCCAGGCGTTCAACGAAGCTTCCGTTCCGAGTTCCCCGGTAATCCGCTGCTCACTAGCCCTCCTCCTACCTCCGAAACACCTCCTCTGTTCTAGCAAAGAGGAGCCGTTTCTCCCACCGACCGAACCCTCCTGTTCTTTTGGGTCGATGCCACTACTAAGCAACTGAGTGCCCGGGCAACGCCTCAGCGTAAGATGATGAGGTGACGGCACGCACAAGATCCGGCACGTCTAATCGCCGGCTTGTGACAACGCCTTAATTGAACGGAAAAAAAAAAGGGAGGAGAAGTACGTAAGAAAAGAAAGGGGAAGTGACGTGAAAAGACTATCAATTAGCAAGCGTCAATGGAAGGCAAGTATTCGGGGCCAGGTGTGCAGCACACGTGACCAAACGTAGGATGACCGCGAAATATGTGCCTATTGTGTAGGTCGCGTGCCACGTTTTTGTCCACCTAACAACGAAAACAAAATCACTCACGTTAGCTGATATGGTGCGTAGAAAAACGAAACTGTGCAACCTCAGGATCAAAAACATAGGCACAACCCAACCTAGAGCCAAGCACATACGCACGTCACACTAGAAAATTACCCTTGGCGTCAGCATGATCACCGCTGCTTACGCCCCTGTCAACAGCCTCGGTGCAAGCACCCAGATACTCAACGTGCATGGCACGAAACGGCTTCTGATTATTTATTATTCTACCGTGGAAGTTTTGCTGTTCTTAATTCCTCCGCTGGTTATCCGTTAAAAAAATTAGCGCCCTCAGCAGGTAAACCACGTCCGTTGTTTGCGTGCACAGGGGACTGCTGAGAGAGGTGTGAGCGCTTACAACAAGTTAACCCTTCGGGAGAGCCCTACCACTCACCACTGATGTTCTCCCGGCGCTTCTTCAGCGTAGTTTCGTTCAGCCTCCGCCTTTGACTATCCTTGGATTCCATCATCCGGCGGAATTCGTGCCGCGACTTCTTACTCATGTGCGCAGCGGACTGCGATAGATCCAACTTCAGCGGTGGTGGCTCACTTAGGGCGAAGCCTTTGGCGACTGCGGCGAGGTCGAGGTTGTGAATGTCAAAAACGTTTTTTAACTGAGAGCTGCTGTAGCTGAGCAAATAGCCCTCATACGCGAGGCGTGCGGAGCTGCGCAGGTAGTAGTTGGCACTCACAAGCTGCTCCAGCTGCTCAGCTACATTTCCCTTCACCTTATTAAGATCAAATGTGTACTCACTCACTGACACATGGGCGTCGTCGTGCAGATACTTTAGAAACAGTTTCTCCTGGGGAAGAAGAAACATAAGAGCATTCCCTCTGCGACCAGCACGGGCGGTACGGCCAACGCGATGGACGTACTTGACGGGGTCGTCAGGTGGGTCAAATTGAACGATCCAATCAACCTGCGGAATGTCGAGACCACGGGCAGCTACATCTGTGGTAAAGAGCACGCCGCTAGGGGCGTTACAAAACTGCATGTACGTGGCCGAACGCTGGTGTTGTTTTTGTTTTCCGTGAAAGGCAACGCAAGGAACATCGATGTAGTTAAACAACTCGCAGTGAAAACTAACAGCATTGCGACTGCTGAAGAAAACGATTACTTTCTTCTTCAGATTCCGCCTGACAAAGTGATACAGTACAAGCAACCGCTGCTGTGAAGGACAAATAACATAACCCTGTTCCAACGTGTCAACGGTTGCCTTGTCCTCCTTACGCTTCATTGAAATGAACAGGGGTGGTCGGTAGAACGACACGCGAGCCAACTGTTCGACCCTAGTTGTTTGAGTCGCAGAAAACAAGAACGTTTGTCGCTGCCTGGGCAGTAAAGAAACAATTTCTCGCATATCATCTTCAAATCCGTTGTCAAGCACACGATCCGCCTCATCGACGGCCAAAACGAGTAAATTCTTTGTTAACCAATCCGTTGTAAGCTTAAGATGATCCAAGAGACGCCCAGGGGTGGCCATCACAACCATCATGCCACTCACAAGTTTAAACGCCTCTTGCTTCCGACTTATTCCGCCTATGCAACAGAGGAACGTTACCGATCCGTTAAAGTGTTTGAGCAGCTTCAGCAGCACTCCTTCAATCTGGAGACACAGCTCACGCGTTGGCCCAATGATGATTGCAGCCGTTCCGCTTCGCTGACGAAAACCCACGCGCGTGATGATCTCCACTATTGGGATAAGAAAAGCTAAAGTTTTACCAGAGCCTGTCTTTGCCTCTGCAAGGAGATCTCGACCGGCAAGGGCAGCAGGAATGCATCGTCCCTGAATGCCTGTCAGCTCCTGGAACTTGAAGTCATTCTCCAATGCAGTTACTATGTGAGGATTTAACTTCAGCGACCTGTAGTCGGAAACAGGGGGATACTTCTCTCGGTCCCTTGAAACTTTAATTGGCGGACCGTTGGTTTCAGGTTGCTCTAACTTCCCCGGTTCCTCTTCTCGTTGCCTTTTACGACGTCCAGACGTTTCCCCCTCAACATCATGCATGGATGCCGCCTTTTCTTCATCCACTGGGTACTCCTGCTGTTCTTCCCCACCTTCTTCACCAACAAAGGTAAGGGTTTCGTCGTCCGCCTCAGTTGCTTGACTTATCCTACGTTTCGGGCGATGGCGTCGCATGCGCCTCCGTTTCTTCTCCGGTATCTCCTCCGCAGAGCCTACGTCATCCACACCCATAGTGCAACTCTGCTGCCAACTTCCTGCCGTTACAAACTTTACACAGAACCCCCGCAAAAGTTCACCTTTTATTTAACTTTGCGTCTCCATCGGTAAGCGCGCAAGGTGGGGCACAAGGATACGCGTAGCAAGTAGAAAAACAAAAATGGATACAATAGAGTAGTTAAACGGCGCGTAAAGCTGTAAAACAAAAGCGCAAGCACACATAACAGTAGAAACGATAAGCCTTTTTAACACAAGCACTCACCATAATCACCGTGTGGTAAATGTCCGAAGATATAACGCCAGAAGGCAGGAAAAGCAGAGAACGCAGTGCCCCGCTACTTGGATTCATCCGCTCGACTAGTAAAGGAAGAGGGCCACAACACCACAACACGCCCTCAATAACGTAATGACGCGGAACCTCCAGGTAGCCAAGCGGTATGGCACTCCCGAGTTCGTTTGACCACCCGATTCCGGGCAATAATGCGCCACCACCACGCGTACACAGCAAGGGGGACAATTGCTGATGCAAGAAACGAAGATAATATAACATAATATAATATATATATATATCGAGCCATAAACTACAGTAACCACCATACGTGATGGCATTACCCGCGACAACAGTGGCGCGAGCCATGAGTCAGCCGCATGGTAAATGCGGGAGGGTGGTGGGCACTGGAAGAACATTAACCTTTGTCCCCACCCCTTTTTCCGAAACCAGCACGCAGCTTTTAAAAAATATACAAACAAGCTCCGGCGTAACAACTATGGACTCACAAAACTAATTAGCTCTGCGATACTAAGAATTTTCCCACAGCCCTGCTCTTTCTTCACATCTTCACCGCTACTGCTTTGGTGCACATCCACATACAAACCTAGCCGCATGTCAGATGGCGCACGGCATCCCCTAATAAGTGGCCACGGGGGCTGGGCAGCGTCAAAATCCTTCATGTGGGAGCGGTCAGATGAGAAATACTCCAGATAATCCCTTCCCGGAACAACACGGAAGCGCTGTCGATACTTGTCGTCCAATTGCATCTCCGGGTGAAAAGACTCCTCGATGTAACGGAGTCCCTCACATGGGAACGGTAGCGTTGTATCTTGATCAAACACCCATATGCCGCCCTCGTCACCTGCGCCCACATTAACAAGAGTTATCACGTGATAGTCCCACATTAGCGGACACCTCCCGTTCCCTAATCTTTGCTTCCATACCGGTGTGGATTTACAGTCGTTGCTAATGAATACCGCAAAAACAGCGTGATCGGGGAGCGAAAAATCTCGATAGAGTGCCTCAACGAGTTTGTATGCGTTCTCTTCACAGTAGTGAGAAGCATAGGGAACGTGTTCACGACGGAGACAACGCAGCCGTTCTAAAACAGAGAGCGTGGGAAGTGCACGTTCTTGATAAGCATCAGCCATCAGACACAGTGGATACACCTAAAACAAATGGCTGCGAACAAAGTAACAAAAAAAAAGTGACCGCCGCAAGAACAAATGGTGAAGACAGATACGAGCAAACTATGTATGTGAGGCGCCCTGACGCTATACAAGTAGTAAAGAAACAGAATCAGGAACAAAACTAGATGCAGAAATAAGTAGTGCAAGTCAGGGGAAAGCGAGGAGGCAGTTTACCACCCAACGTACGCAAAAGCGCCACGCGCTAGCACTACAACGTGTCGTTAAAGCACAAATGGGGAAACTTAGACAGCATTAAAATTTTTGATTACTTTCGTCACAACTATGCCTTCATGCCGGAGATAAAGATGACTGAAGCTCACAACGAACGACCCTCGCGGGACTTTCATGACTTCATCTGCTTCCGCACCTCTCGCCGCTTTTCCCAGAGTGACTTGTGCTGCTGTTTCTTCGTCATTTGGAAGACAGATTCGTGTTCACGACGGAGACGCAGCGTAGAGAAGTCGGCCGTGCCATGCTTTGCATCGTCGTAACCCATATCGTTGTCGCCCCGCTCCCGTTTTGCCCTCCTTGCAGTAGTTAACTGGCGCGCTTCCCTCTCAAATTTCGCCTCCTGGTCGCTCTCTCGCATCTCCTTCACCGCCTCCTGCTCAGCGTCCTCTACACGCTGCAGTACAGCAGCAACGTCACCATCACTAATGGGCCACTCTTCACACTTCACACCCGTCGACGCTTCCACCTTCTGCAGTAACACAATATCATATTGACTGATAATGTTGACAGCCTTTCCCTGTGCCCCAGCACGCGCCGTACGCCCTACGCGGTGGATATAATCTTCCACTCGGTCCGGCAGCGCAAAGTTGACAACAACATCTGTACGGGGAATATCCAAACCACGTTGCGCAACATCTGTACACACAAGGATGCGCACCCTACCCTCCTTGAACTTTGTTAAGGCAATGTTACGGTTCTTCTGATCCATGCGACCCATGAGCGGCAATGCCTGGTGGCCTAACACTCGTAATGTCAGCGTGATGCGATGTACCAACGCGGCACTGCGGCAAAAGACAAGAATGTGGTTCCCGGACTCACGCGTAAGATACAAATGAAGATAAGGAAGCATCTGCGCAAACGGAGCGAAAACGTAATACTGCTTGAGGGTGTCCACAGTTGTGTTTTTGCGATGAACCTCAAGAAGAACGGGGTCATTAAGCGATGCGTTCTGCAAACGGTCGATCTTCGTGCTGAGGGTGGCAGAGAATAGAAGTGTCTGGCGGTTGTGTGGCAGATGTTCCAGAATGGCGTTTATCTCCTTTTCGTAGTCCATTTCTAGCATCTTATCAGCTTCATCGAGCACAAGTGCGTGAAGCTTGACCAGTTGAAACCCCTTCGTGTTGTTCAGGTGATCTTTTACACGGCCTGGCGTGCCGACAACAACGTGCGGCCGCCGGCTCAACTCGCATGCCTGATCAACCATATCCGCCCCACCAACTAAAGTCGCCACACGCAGGCCCACGCTGCTCCCGAGCATAACAAACTGTGCCGCAACCTGTTGTGCAAGCTCGCGCGTGGGAACCATCACTAGAATTGAAAGATAAGGAACCTTTGCTTGCGTTAAAAGCCAATTCACGAGGGGCAGAACGTATGCTCCAGTTTTCCCGCTGCCTGTCTGCGCAACGCCAATGATGTCCCTCCCCTCGGAGACAACAGGAATTGTTGCAACCTGAATTCTCGTCGGCATGCGCCAGCCCGCTTCTTTGCACGCGCCAATAAGCTCCTCACACAGCCCAAGTGACTTAAACGTCACATCCTTGCTCTCTTCGTTGTCCAGCAACTCAGAGCCAATGCTTTGGTTAGGCGGTATGGTACGGAGCGACTCCTCCCTTGGCCGCTTCTTTCCTCCCGCCAACTTCTCCTTAACCATTGCTTGATGTACAATGTGCAGATCGTAGAGACTACACAGTCTCCTCCTTATATGAAGTTACACGAAGTCATGAGTAGGGGGAAACATTGTAACGGTGCTGGATTTAGAAGTATTTTACGGGTGGAAGTAAGCAAACAAGGATGTGACCAGTATGCTTATCGCCCGCTGCCAAAATGCAAGCACATCACGGTTAACCTCCCAGAATTCACTCACACAAATAACACATACCCCTGTAACAATCAAATATCCACAGCCTCCCATAAGATTGCTTTGCACTCGATAAAGGAAAGGTCCACCCATGTGACCCCTCAGTGTAACTGGTAGTTACGTTTTATGTGTGTTGGCAAGCCGACATCCACACGTGGATTCACAATTGGTATCGAACCGAGGTCCCTAGTTGTTTTACCCAATCGCTTCAACACGTCTTCCAGCGTCCGTCGCCTAGTGTCCTTTGCCGTTGTGGGTGCCGGTGAAGTTTGTGCTTCTTCGAGTCGGCGCCGCATCTCATCGCCCCGCAGTCCCATGCGCGGTTCATTAAGGTGTTCGTCACTTCCGGCAAAGAAGTCTTTCCAGTAAACATCGTCATAGTATCCCCTCTTCAAGTGATCGGGTAGACGATTGTCCACAACACGGTCGGGCATTAGCAACCCATCCTTCCCCGGTGGGTGCATTGCCATCATACCTTTACGCCGACGTATTTCCTCCAAATACGGATAAATGTTATAAATGAGGGAATGCGGCACCTTACCACGACTCGCAGCTATTTCACTCACACTTCTAAGTGCCTTGACCGCTTCAAAGACCCCCTCCACAGTGTGTGTCGGTGATTTGGGGTTATTTGTCGCTTTCAAGTTGATTCTGCACCCGGCATGCTGAAACCCAAATGCGCAGAGAATGTCAGCAACACGGAAGTTGGCCACAATCCGTCTGGCAGGATAGAGCAAAACGCGCACGCCATCGGCGTTAACACGGACCGGATACATGGGACCTTCCTGCTCCAGATCCACAGCGATAATGTTGGAAAAAGCCTCCCTAATAGCCTCTTTCTTTGCCTCCTGAGTGCTTGGGGCAACAGCGCGACCCCATCCGGCTATACCTTTGCCGCTACCCACATACAGAACGCAATAGATCCACTGGCGGTGGTCTTTGGGACTAAACTTGACCACTCGCATATCATATGCTACAATATTTAGTTGAAAGTTGCACAAGAACCGGCCGCGATGCTCCTTTGGAATGAGGTCTGGTGTCAACCACGTGTTAGACCGCCACTGGTTGTACTCTGTATTTAGTTTGTGCTTCCATTGAAACCCCTCTGGATAAAGATCAGGAACAATGCGGTACTCATTATAGAGATCGATAGCGTTATCCATACCTTTAATACCTTTAGAGTCAGCAGCATGTGCTATAGCCTCAGCTGAATCACGTGTATCGCGGAAGTAAAGAGAGGTACCAGTTTCTAAATCGACGAATGGATTACGCATCTTCTCGAAGCGCCTCCGAGTGAAACTTCCAGGTCGCATCCACGCATAATAAATGCGGGGTACCCCACCGCGCATAGTGCCTTTCGTATACCATGAGTTTAGGTTCTTCTGTGAAGCAGCAGTCAACCGAAACATTTTTCGCCCTCACCAGCCAGCAGAAAAGACACAGTAAGGATAATGGTGCAAACAGGTGTAGTGCCTCAATGACCTTACACGGTTCACCCAACGGCCGTCCTCAGTTGTGGCTAACGCAAAAGCAAGCTCCCACACAAGATGAACCTTGTATGCACTGCCTGCACGCGACAAAAAAAAAAGAAGTTATTGAAAGAAGTGACCAACACAACGAAACATGAAGACAGAGGCTCTACGAACAACGGTGAGTGGCGACAATGATCACTAAGTACGAATACTCAGTAAATACGAGACATGGCAGTTGGCGCGCCAGCACAGAAATGGCCCCCGAAAAGCTGTTTAGGAAGTATATAAGAATACATCCTCGTTTCTACTACTTCGGTCAGGGGGTTACACACGCACTGCTTACGGTGAAAAATAAAAAAACGAACACACAGCGCACGCGAAGGACGTGCATCAGCAACAAAATGAGCAGCCATGTTCCACCACGTTAGTTACTGCTGCACATGACCAGTCAACTCTGACGCTGTGTTGAAGAGGTTAATGGGAGTGCTGCCATCCATAACTAAGTATCCCTGGAGTCCCAAACTTTCCAGCAGCTTGGCTTGGAGTTCGGGACCAGCCTTCGCAATTTCTTCCACCGTATCAGGGCCCAGAGCGCTCATCACCGCGGCAAACTTGTCATTCTCAATTTTGGAGAGCTCTCGCTTAAACTCACGTTCGAGAGAAGCTCGAGCCGCTTCGTATTGATGCTCCTGAGTCCGCCTGTTCTGCTCGATCTCGCACAGCGCACCATTCATAATATCTTCACTCTTCATACGAACGCGTGTACACTTTAGGTTGGTCTCCTCTTCCACACTGGCAGCCTTCGCAGCAGAATCAGCGGCTGATCTGAAACGACCTGAAGATATGGTGGCAGCACTCTTCGCCTCCGCTTCCAACAGGGCCTTCCTCTGGGTCTCATTTTCTACCTGGTCTTTCATTTTTTGCTGCGCAAGCAAGGCGGAAGACTGTTGTTCACGTGCCAGTGCAACCTGCTGTGCACTCGATTCTTGGGCCTGAGTTGACATTTCAATAGCAATTTTTACTGACTTTTGGAGGCCTTCACGTGTGCGGGGGTCGAGAACTTCCATTGTATGAGTGTCAACGGAAGTAACCACAAAGTTATTCGCGTCAAATCGGAGTTCACTCATGGGATCGCCGTTGACAGGATTTATCCCAAATACCGCCTGCTGAAGCACCTTCACACTGCTCTTGTGAAATTGCTGAAAAGGAAGGGATGCAACAGCGGCACGTATGCGCCCGGCAATAAGGGAACATGCGTCGGCGATGAAGTCATCTACACCAAAGCACTTACGAGCAGCGGCCTCGTCGCCGTGTGCAACATCGAAATGCCATGCATAGCACAGCTGTAGGGCAAGCTGGGCATGATCCCGTGTTTCGACGTGGACAATGTCTGTTACGTTCGAAGGGCCGAGGAAGAGATGTAGAGCGTTCACACGGCTGGACTCCTTAGATTGGCATTTCGCGGGACTTGTCCCATCAGACGAGGGTAGCGAAAGTTTTACAACTGTAAACTCTTCATCTGGCTCCAAAGTAACGCGGTCGGGACCAAAAATGGTGCGGGTTTTCATTGTCCGGTAGTTGTATAGCTGTGTCACACTCCGATGAGGAACCTTGTAGACCACTGTTTTGTACGCACTCCTCACTAGATTACGAGGAACGAGCACTGGTCCTTGTCCCGCAGCAATGTGCCCCTCCATAGGAGACAGCTGCCGCTGCAAACACCCTTCGACATCCGGAGGAAGTGATTTTTCCCACAACTCCTCGTGAACCCCAAGCATATACGCTGCGGGACCTGTTACTGTTCTAACCACGCCCGTGGTTTTGTCTCTCACATAAATACCATCACCGTCGCACAAAAGAATGCGTTCCCGTATGTCGTTACCATTTTTGTCCTTGCATACCTCCACCAAACTGTGCGGAACATACTCCCGTGGCCCGTGGAGCAACCAAAGGTCCTCAGCCACACGCTGCACTGGTGGCTCCACACTTTCGTCCTGAAACATGTCAAGGGCGCGCAAAAGAAGTGCCTGTCCCTCACCAAGAAGATAACATCCACGTATTGCATCATTTTCCACCTCCTCATCGACTTGCAGGTAATAGGAAACGTTGGTTATAGTACGCCGCCGAGATTTAGAAGCATTCACAATAACAGCGTATTGCTTGTCCGTAAGGCGCATCTTGTGAACAGTACGCAAAATTTTTTCATTTGGATGAGGCACAAACATGGGGCAGTCCTCGTGGGTGACAACGTACACCTCCCCGGCGTGGCGCGCTCTGTTGAAGGCATTGGGCCGCTCGTCCACAAAGTTGCGCAACACCTCGACATGTAACGCTTCATCAGGGGGTATAATAAGCGGCTCGACGTGTTCGACGAACTGCTCATCCACATCGCACAAATACGACCCCGGTGTCAGATAAAGGTACTCATCATCCCGTTTACGGGTGCGTCCGGTCCTATCAGTGAACAATTCCAAAGCACGTAGCCTAATTGCGCACCCTTTCTTAATGTTAACAGCGTGACGCACCTCTAGTGGCGTCTCCTCTACGCGGGGAAAGTAAGTCCCGGGACCTTTAAACAAATAACGCTCGCCCTGAGATCGTCTCACGCCACCCTCAGATGTGTAGTCATGTATCACGCGCACAAGAAGGGCACTATTCGTGTCGAGAACCGTGAGGGGTTCCACCGACACGAGTTTTTCCTCAGGGTACAATGGAACAGCGAGGGGACCCACAAAAATCTTCCGCTTTCCGAGAGACACCTTCACCTGTCCGGACTTATCACAGACAGGCGTAACGCCATCTTCTGCTACTTCGTGAGGATTTTCAATACAGCAGTAGTGCCCATGTGGCACCACATGAAAGGGGGTTATTGGTTTGGTTAACCGCTCGTCTGAACCTAGCGTACGCGTCATCGGTCCGGTGATAAGAACCGTACCATTATCGTTGTCGTTCGTGATGTGAGCATACTGATGAACCCCCAGTTTCAGGACCAGCTCATTCGCTAAATAATCATTCATTATCACACCTCACCTATACCTTGTCTGCTCACGCTGCTGTGAACGATTTTTTTTTTCTTTTCCTCCTTTAATAGATGATCTACGCGCACCACACGATGGCACTCACACGTTATCGCCGGCTTATCGAAAAAATAAGATAATGTAGCCACAAACCAGTAAGAACGGGATACGTATATTATATATATATATATATATATTTGACAGGTAAAAAAAAGAAAGAAAAGGAAGGGAGCACACGTACCCACGCATCTGTGCATGTCCGATCCGATAGGCGATTGGCAAAATTTTTTTTTGCACTCGAAATACAATTGAACCATATTTACTTTACTTATTTAACGCGTTGCTACCGGTGTCAAACGTGGAGCTCGAGTTTACTTTCCCTCTCTGCCCCTTCAAAGCTGCCAACGTTCCATGGCAGTTGAGTCAAGCGGGGAAGTGGGAAAAAAAAAAAACACCACCGCCACAATTCCGTGCCAATCACACCATACCACGCCCCTGAATCTTTAAACGTGTACCTTTTTGATCAGAAAGTGTTTCTGCAATGTCGTTTGTGCGATAGGCGCTACTCACCAGCGGGATCTGATGTCTCATCATTGTGAGCACGTTTTACACCGGCCGTTAATTTCCCAGACTTTCTTCGTTTCATCGTCTCGGGAAGCGGCGGCGGCGGCCGAATTTCCCCCGACGACGGGTCATGCGACTCCAACAACTCATACGGTCCAAGAGCGTCCAGCTGCTTTGTCACCACCGGAGCCTGTCCATGCGTCAACTTTGAAACCTTGTAAAAGTGTTTACAAAACACCTCCGCTACGTTACGCATCGTTGGATGGAAACTCTTTGCTAGAAGACTCAACTCCCAAGTGAAGCTGCAATCCGCGTTCGATGAGGCAATCTGCGTCGCCCCAGGTGTGTACACACCACGACCTGCTATAAAGTTGTCACTACCACCAATGACAATCCCACTGACCGCCGGATACCGCAACATAAGGCGGTGATTGAGAGCCAATAAAGAAAGGCCAATGTGGGGCGGACACGAAGGAATGGCCTGCATTATGCGGCGAACAAAGGCCGTAACACGTGGCACCGGAAGGTGCTTTTGGGTTAAAACCAAAAGGTCCATAGCACGCAATACGAGGCCAACGCGAAATGTCCACTCCCGCGATGCATTTGAGTGCACAAACTTCTCCTGTGCCATGGACTCCGTTATGGAGAAGGCCTGCGAAGAAAGGGAACCAGCAGATGACGTAGATCCCTGGGAGGCAACTTCATCCCCGTCATCGTCTCCATCCCCGCCTTCCCCAGCTGTCCCCTTATTTGATTCAACACATTTCGGAAGGGTAAGAGCCTCAGGGAGACAGCGGAAGAGCACCTCGTGGAAATAACTAAGGTCCACCCGCCAGTCGCTTGCCGTCGTTGTTGCGTCCCTCTGCGCAAGAGAGGCCACAGACACGAGGGCGTGCAACTTTGTAGTGACAGAGGTAGCCTCGTCGTTTACAAGATCCTTAAGCGCCGTAATGAGCTGTTGGTGGAGTTCCACATTAACGAGAGGGGCAAACTTCACCAAGCCTTCAAGCGCCGGAGCAATGATCCTCGTTTGATGCTGTTGGGAACATGATTTGGACGCCTCGAGTACGCGCAAGTAAATGACAAAAACACGATGCAAGATCCGGCTCTGTTTAACGACAATCTCAGCGCGGTCGCGCCTCGCCTTGCTCTTCTGTAGCTGGCGGGCCAATTCCTTGTCTTCTTTTTTCAGTCGCTTGTTCTTCGCCGCTTCCTCTGTCAAGTCCCGGCGGTGCATGTCCACCATCGCCACCCGTATATGCAAAAGCAAATTAAGGAGCTTTGGATTCATGGCATAATGTTGCTTACGAACAATATCTAAAAGCGCTGAGACAATGCACTCTGTTGCATCAGAAACCATCTGTCCGTCGAGTAACTCGGCGAGCGCCGTCAGTGCCGGTCGTGCCACACGCGTTGATTTCGCATTTGCAAACGTAACTGCCAGCGACAAGAGCTTGTCCGCATGATTGAACTCAGACGCACGGGGGACCAGTCGTGCACACAAGCGACTTCCGAGCGCCTGCTGCTCCGGGTGCGGCTTCCTCTGCAGCCTTCGCAAAAGCTGAAGGAAGTGCTCATACTGCACGAGTACCTCGTGCTCCAGCTTCTGCACTTGATACACCTCCTTCTGCTTGCGACCGGTCTGACCACCATCCTCCTCTTCGATCGTTGCAGATATTTTGTAATTTGGTATAACGTCGCACAGGATAGAGCACTCCTTCGTGAGGTTTTCCACAAGTTCACCGTAGTCGCTCACGGTGCGGTTATGCAGCGAGTGCAGCTCCTTGAGTTGAGAACTCAAATAAGACGTATTCATCAAGTAGCGCTGCATGGCTGCCATGGCTTTCCTGACTGTGTTTCAACAAGCCCGTTGCGCTCTCCAAGCACGCCCCTCAGGTTCCACCTACGACACTGCCACATTATTAACAATATCATTGAACAGAACGTGGTTGATAATCAAGATAGGAAAAAAAAACAAAGGTTAGAGAATAAGGGAGTTTACCCGAGGCAAAAGCATTCCCGACATTGCACAAATTACAATGAAGGTGCCTGTAGTTTTATAATACCTTTACCTCCTTTGGAATTTCCGTTGGGCCCCACCAAAGACTGTACGATAAGGGAAACATCCCTGTATTCACGTTAAGGTCAAAAACGAAACGAAAATAGTAAACATTAAAGGCACCGGGTGCTCCTGACCGCGGCAGCCTGTGATCTAGGGTTTGAATTTTTTTTTCACGTCATCAGCCGCATCAGTGAACACGCAACCAACTGAAACGCAAGGACGTCGCTCGGTTTCGTGTTCCCAACGTTTGCGGGGAACCCTCACTGCAAAAGCAGCACCCATGCGCTAATACTGCATGCGGAACAGATGAGGAGAACGTGTAGTGCATAAGCAAACAGAAGGAAGGTATCCACCAAAGCAGTGAAAAACAAAAAAAGTTGTTTGTGTGTCCCATGACACACAATCACTCCCTCCATCTCTTCCCTCTCTTTTACTCTACGGTTGTACTCAGTAACACGGCGAAGCAGCAACTTCTCACACACTCATCTGGTTCACAGCCTCATCTAAGTGTCCCTCCTTTTCCTCATTCATTTCTAAGAGGTCCACTTCATATATACTTTGTTCCGATTTTATTGTCACTGTTATTTATAAACGTGCCGGCATTTCGACCGGTGCACCCATATCTCCAGAACCCATACGTCTATCGGGCTTCGAAGGATGAGGGCCCATTTTGAATGCAGCGCAAAACGGTTGTTTTGCAAGCAGAAACAACGAACAATGAAGACGACACATCCGTAAAAATGAGTACAAGTGGACCGAGGCCACCCCAATGGATAGAGGAATATGGAATAAGATAAAGTTACAGCACCTCACAAACAAGGAAAAGGGGAAAGAATACAAATAAAAGTGAACGAAAAAGCTTGGGTGAAAAGAGAGGTGGAGAAACAAAAAGAAAACGCTCAGACAATCGCGCGCGAGCACCATAACAGGCGGCATTACAATAAGGAACCGCTACCATATCTCCGTCTAATGTAATATTTGTGCGCACACACACACAATTCACACCACACCAAACCACAGCCTAAACGATTTCCAACGAATATTGCGGATCGCGAGCATACTCAGGCACGGGGGGCGCTGTGACATCGGAGCGCCAGGTGTTACCAACCTCCCCATCGACATTAGCCCCCATTATACCATTGCCCCGCACCCTCCGTTCTTTGTTCGTCAACGAAGATACGCCATTTGGATCTCGTGCACCCATGGCTTGCCGCAACTCCAGCGTAGTTGTCCCGGTACCCTGTTCCACAAAAAAACGTGGAACGACACCCTGAGGAAACATGGCTACACCGCCAGACGTAGTAGTGGCAACTTCTCCACCAAAAGTTGGGGAAACACTTGTCGCACCACTATGTCCCAGCAACGCCTCCAGCTCACGAAGAGCGGCGGAAGTCTCCTGCTGGGGCAGAAGCGTGGTTGTAGCGCCTCTATTTTCATAGCACTGTTTTGCGTCGTCGTGGTGGCCACCATTTTGGCCCTGCTCAGGTTGGGGGGAATATGTGACTAGCTGTCCAGGATTACCAGCCCCAGCCCCTTCCACGCGGTTTTTCTTCTCCGCGGTCATGCGACAAGCGCCCCCTTCAGCCTCACCTCCATCTTGTGCCCTCTTGCGGTCAACCGTGTTCACCATGTTAACGTGGGCCACCACAAGCCTCCCAGGAACCTGCGGACGGGACGAATGCGGCAAGTCGTAGTTGTTGGCCCTCCCCTCTACTACAACGGGAAGAATAGCAGCATGAGGAGCGACCGCGGCAGTGGACACAAGGTTGTGTTGGGAAACGGTACCCCTGTCAAAACCATACACAGCAAGATCCCCGCGCCTCTCTCCCTCCGTGGCCAACACTTGCCGTCTTGCTGGAGGTCCAGCGCACTCCCCGTAATGTTGGCGTTCATCCTGTCGCTGAAGCTCATCGAAGACATCCCCCGCGGTTTGGTACGTAGCAAAAAACTGAAGAGCAAGTGCCGATGGGACGGTGACACAGTTCGCAGAATTAGTTCCCTGTAGAGGTGGCACAGTTGTATCGTCAATAGGTTCCTCGTCACCCTCACTGAACACGCTCATCTCATGCCACGTGCTGTTTGCACCGATGTCCCCGATGGCAGTAGATGCCTCTTTAAGCATTTCAGAAAACCGTTTACTCCGACCAGGGTTGCTCTCAACCAGCACCGCCTCGGGAAAAGTAGAAGCTGCTACGTTGCTCAGCTGTCCATTTGGACTCGTCGTGGGGTTTATCCTCTTTACTTGTCCTTCCTGAGGGCTAGTTTGGATCCCTTTCGAGACCGTTGGAGCCCTCCCCGTTAGAATGGTTTCGGCACCCTCAGCTTGGCGATATGATTCGTTGAGTCTCTCCTGTGCTTTTGATAAAGGAGTAATACCGCCTTGTTTACGACCACTCGCGTCGGCAGCCCCGGTGCCGCTGTCAAACGCGGGCGGTAAGCCGCACGACCCTCCACTGGAACATGGTGAAAGACTGTCCGCCGACGATGTCACTGTATCCTGGAGTTGGCTGGAAAATGTGGTGTTAGCGTGGGGGCGCCGTGTTAGTGTCACCTCTACCTTCTGCTCGTTTCTCCGCTGAAGGTGCAACGGTATCGGTGCGGGAACTGCATCAAAATCACCATGAGACATCGTCAGGTCGTCGAACACATTGTCGTCTGATGGTCGTTGCAACTCCTCCAGTGAATAGGAAAACAATTCACCGCCCTGATAGGGCGTGCCATCAGGCTGGGCGACGTCGCACACTTCGACAGAAACCCCCGCCCCCTCCTCTTCTTCGTTATCTAGTGAATCACCAGCACCAAGCATGTCCGCAATCTCATCACAACTCTCACCAACGGTCTCCTTTACAACAAACTTTGTACGCTTCAGCAGCCTCACCAGCAAGCGAAAAAATACCACATTCTCATCACGTATCTCCCTAGCCATATCGTTAATTCGTCCAACTTGCATCTTTATCTCCTGCACAGCCTTTGAGACTGCCTCTCCAAAGTGGTGGGCATCCTGCCGTGTCTCCGCCCCCACCTCAGCCACGTCAGCACCCACGGACCGGCGAAAGATTACCATAACCATCTGCAAAGAGGTGTAGACAAGAGACACAAAGCGACCGGGTGTGCTACGAGTTTGTTTCACCCAACTCGTTAACAAATGAAGCACAACGCGCGCGAGGGGTGGGCAGCGTCTGACTGTTTCATACGCCATGACAGCAAATAGCTCAGCTGTTGTTTCCTCACCAGTAATAGGCATACAAGAAACGGGCGAAGCAACACTGAAACGCCTTGTAACACTCTTCACAAAGCTGGCCAGGAGTGCCGTACGGGCAGGGGCCGATGTTTTCATTTGACGAAGGAAGAACGACCAGAAGGTGCTGTTGGCGCCAACGGGAAGGGCGTATTCCACAAGTGAATTTAACGAGACAGGGACGGAGCCAAAAGGAGAAAGCAGGGCAGTAATGATATTGTCCGCCTGCATGTTGAAATCTTGGATGAGTTTGCATACGCAGCAACCCACCAATTTACGCATCTGGGGACTGAAATAGTGAGCACGATGAATAATCTTCAGTAGCAACTGGGCGTTGTCAGCGGCTTCTTTGCATGTGGGGGCGCAGTCCGGGTACTCTACACAGTAATTGTTCTCATCCGGAGCAGTCGGAAGAAGATCCACATTATTCCCTCCCCGGCGCAGCAGTAAATTTGCCAAGTACCAAAGTACAAGAGCGTCATGATTGCTATGTATCTGAATGCAACTTAGGGCCTGAAGTAATGCATCCACATGGCTGCGGTCGACCGCATTGCCTAGTAATATAACCAATTTTGCGTGTAGCGTAAGCAAGCTTGCCCTTTCCTCACTGTCCAACACACCAAAAGCTCGCGACTTATTCAGCACTTCCACCAACGTGCTTCGGATATAAGGTTCTATCTCTAGATAAAGTTCCTTGCGGTGCGGTCCGGCATGAGCAAAAATATGAAATAGCAAGAGGTGAACTGCACTGTCCAATCGCCTGGATGAGTCACACATCAGGCTTTTCAACTTTTCCCTGACAACCTCTGACCCTGCGCATTCAGTAATGGTGACCAACACACGTCCCAAGGAAGCGGTACCCACATAATGAGCTGCACCACTTGCCTGGCAGAGCGGTGACTGTCCCCGTGTTTCACCACACAGTGCACAAATGGAACCTATATTCCAATTGTGCTGCAATATAATATCGATTGCCTCACAGACGTGCCTCCCGTGCAACACCATATCCATCTCTGCGCATAGCAACTGCGGATCAACAATATAGGGAAAGGCACCACCTCCGACAAGAGAGTTGCAGGTATCTCCGCCACTAGGCAAAAACTTTTCAAACGCCTCCTTTGTCACCTTCCCAAGTGTTTTCATGACGCTTGGGTTAGCGACAGCCCCAATGCACTGCAACATAAGGGTGGCACGCTCTGACGACGAAATAGAGCAGCCACGCACGACTTCGCGAAGAAGGAAAAGAACGCTGTATACTGTTGCAGGGCTTTCCACTGCCCGAGCAACGGGGGAGTTCATTAGAACCCTCTTCATCACTCTCGCACAACTGCCCACGAGCGATACGACGATACCCGCGAGTACTTCAGCCTGTAAACGCGTGTCCAGAGTCAAGGTGGCTACAAAGTAGGCTGCATGTGGCATCAAGCACTTCACCAAGCTCACAATCTCCAGTGATCCTTCCGTGACATCATCCAGGAACGGCTGAATGATCGCACATATACACAAGTAATAAGGGTTACTAGTGCCCATGCCAGGCGTACATAGACGTAGCAGCTTTCGGTACAGGTGCATTCGCACCGCAGGTTGGTTGAGCGTGTCCTTGACATCTTCACTGCAGAGACTTGGGTACAAAAAACTTTCCACGAACTCCTTCCGAATAGGAGACCGAAGGGTCAGAAACACGCTAGTTAGACGAATTGAAAGCGACCGCCCGTACATCGGCCCTGTGCTGATGCATGGAGCAGCCCGCTTCAACCGCTCATAGCATGCCACGATCTGTTCAACATGCATTCTCCGTGGACTCGAGCGAATCACATTCATCAGTACCTCTACTTGTTCTTCTCGATCAACCTCCTCAGCTGTTTTTAAAATAAGCGTCAATGCACGGTTAGAAACAAGTGACGATGTGGCCCTGCACAATTCCCGCAGCTTCCGCTGCCACTGATTAATTATCTCAACGGGGACGACACCATGCTCCACAAGCGTGACAGCAAGAAGAGAGAACGCACGATATTGCAAACTCGGCACAAGAACCACGTAGTGCGCAGGCCCCTCAAGGGAGGGGGAAGAAAGCCCAAAAACATCGCCACGTATCACATCACGTACAAACGGGTGTTCCGACCTTTGGGTATCAGGGATAATGTCAATTGCCGTTGCTATCAGCTGCGCATATCGCTGTATGTCTTCAATGCACACGTGCGGCATTTGCATGTGAAAAAGAAATGTGGCATAACTGAGGGAAACACAAAATGGGAAACCATTTATTAAAGGTGCCGTGCGCGTATAATAGGATGCCAGTTCTCTAAGAAAATTCATGGAACTGAGGCTCTCCTTCAATCGGCACTGAACCCGCCTCACACACTGCGTGAACAACAACCTGTCTTCCTCCGGAGCCCTCTCCCATAAGTCTCTGACGGTGAGACGGCGAGGCTGCTGGGACATTGACATTTGTCGGCGACTCCGCGCAAGTGAAGGGTCCGCCCCACTTGACAATGAAGATCGAGCCGTCACGGATGCGGCACGTCGCCGCACTTGGTTCCTGGTGTTGTACGAAGCGAAAGAATCCATACGTACAAAAACAATAGGTAGAAGGAAATTCTAGTGAGAATGAGCAAAAACGAAGCCAAACTAAAGAAAACTAAGGTGAAAAGGGTTCAAACAATACTGTTTCTTATATAGTGGCTATTGGTGATTTAATCCCGGTGAGGAGTCCCTTCCTTCCCTTCTTCGCGAATCGCTGCCTTCACCTCCCTTTTTCCTCGCTTCGAAAATTGGCCAAAATGAACGCGGAGAGCCAAGAGTGAAAAAGGAAAAAAGTGTTCAGAATCCCATACAAGTGCACCTACTGGGTCCTCCGTAGATAGAAATGATTACAAACATGAACACCCTGTCTCATCTGTACCAAACATATGAAGGATCTCCACCTCTTGTGGGAGGGGAAAATGTGGGGAAGGGGACCAAGGGGTAAGATGGCACATAAGGGGGACAGATAAAGATAACAGTGAAAAAAGGAAGTAATAAACAGCACTCCAAGGCGGATGTCAAGCGTACTCAGACCCAATAATAAACTGGCACTTTTCACATTTACGCGAACCGCACATGCATTCGTACATACATTCTACCTTCCCAAACACACACACACACACACACACAAACTTCTGCGAGGATTCGCATCAAACAAACTCCCCGTGTGCAAATTCTGATCGCACCTTCACTACCAAATGGGACTAAAAGCGCTTGGGCCGTTTGCTCTTCTCTGCGAAGTTCCGCGCAATGTTCTGGAAGACAGGCGTCAGCAGCGGCTTCGCGAGTTGGGGAGCCCCAAGAGAGCTCGTCGCACGCTTTGGTACCTTCGTTACGACACCCGTAATGAGAACACGTTCCACGCCGCGTGCATCACGAAGGCGGGGTGGCTGCCCGTATTCTTTAACCCCATGCTTCCCAATTGCGGCCAGTTTACGTGGCGTACGCGCGGCTTGGAGCGACTGCGGTGGCCCCCACGATCCAGCTGCCTTCTTAGAGTCCTCAGTACCGTATATGCTCGGTTGGGAAAGAAATACAGAGTCATTTACCTTCCGAGAAAATTGGGCCACGTTGTTGGTCCCGTTAGAGATGCGCTGCCCACAACTAACCTTCTCTGACGACGTAAAACCAGTGCCGCCATCCCTAGGCGCTGCATCTCGGTGGCACAACGCAGCTGACACCCCTAGAAGACGGTTTTGCATTGCCTGCATAACATTGCTTATCACAGGATCCACACGTTCAGGGGTTATCGGTGGCGCAGCGGTTTCCGTGCCGTCGTGAAGCCGAAATTTTTCCTCCTGCTCGGGACCCACCGAATCCTCATCAGCACCCGGAGGTATTGTCAGTTGAAGCTGGGAGCTAAATGTGCAATCACTCTCGGGGCCCCGAATTGCCTGATCCCCATTTTTCCAACAAGAAATGGTGTCGTTGCAAGCATCCCCCGTCTGCATGCAGGCTGGATCTCGAAACCCACCACAAATCGGAGTTCTAGACGTGCTGCAAGTGGTTGTGTTAACAATGTTTGGCGATGGGAAATCAAAAAGTGGTCTAGCAACGGCGTGCCCATCCTCACCCCGCTCTTTTCCTAATGGCGTATAGTCCTCAACGCCCGCCTTAAGGCCTCGGTTTTTTGCCTTCCGGCTTCGCATACGTCTGCGACCTGCACTGCTCCTGGGTGAGTGTGCTCCACCCGCACTGGACATCGACCCCGGACGCACAGAATGTGGACAGTCTCCCCTACCGCCACTGTTTCTGGCACTTGATCTTTTGGTCGATGAGCCGCGGGGACCACTCGTGGAGAACGTAGGACTGCGGTCATCCACTTTTTCTCTGTCAATTTTTAACTTGGCGGTCGCTTTCAAAAGCTCTTCAACATCTACACAAAAAACACCTACCGGCGGCCTTCGACTCATCATGTAGCCAATACTTGGGGACACAGTAACAAACAAAGCAAAAAAACAAGGAGTTTTGAGCTGCCGACACAACCCAACAGTTTCTGATAGTAATCCCCTTCTGTACTTCTCCGCCTTCAAGGGCCCTCCGCAGTAACACGCAAGGACGTACGCGAGCAATGGTGCCAAGCTTGCTGCAAAGTGTTCATTGTGTCGCAAAAATAAGAAAATAAGGGAAAGGGGAGAAACAAGCACGAAAAAGTGGAGTGGACAAAGAAAACGAGCGGCTCCGCTACGCAGCCAGTAGCAGCAAAGGCGCTGCGGCCTGTGTTACACTTATTGGACAACGAGAAACAGTAGTGAAATGACAATAAAGTGAGGTTACGAATGATAACCGGCCTCAATGTTTATAGGTTTCGCCTCGCAATCACTCACGCGTCTCACAACGACGCTCGTCGCAGCAGCAACTGTCTCTATATCCGGCACGTAACAACATACATACCAAGGCGTGTGACGCGTAGTTCTACATTCACAGGTCCATAGGAAGCGCAGTGGCCCACTAGAAAGGGGAAAGAGGCAACAGGACAGAAGAAAAAAAAAAACAGCCCACCACGCCCACGCGCGAATGCGAGCTGCAACAAAGCCGTAACTTGGAACAACCAACGTGTGAACCACAACACCTACTCAAAGTTGCTACGTGGCAGTGAAGCAATGTTAGCCGTCTGGCAACGCCTCTCCATCTCGAGCAACGTCGCGCTGTACAACTTTTCTCCTTTCTTAAGCTCAAAGTGTAAGTCTTTTATCAGTTGATTTTTTCGTTGAAGCCATTCGTCGACCTCAGTCGCGATGAGTTCCAGCGTCTTTGGTTCGAGGTTCATGGCGCGCAAAACACCTTCAAGTTGTACATCCCTTTCCTCTACAAGAGCGTGAGACTCGATAAGCTTTTGCTGGAGAACCTCATTGCGCTCCTCGACTACCATCACCGCTTGCCGGAGCGCGGACTCAAACTTCCCCTTGAGCTCCCCGCGCTCCCGGTGCACGCAGGCGTAACGCTCCTCCAAGGCCTGATGTTCTTCACGCTGTCGGCGAATCTCCTCACGCAACGACCTTAACTTAACACGAGTGACCTCGAGACCCCGCTTGTTCTGTTCATTCTGCTTCCGTTTCTGCTGCAGCTCCGCAACCTCACGCTGAGCTTCTTCTAACGGTGCAACAAGATTTTGATTCTCCCGATCAATATCATACATTAAAGTCTCATTATGCTCGTCGTTCTGCTTCATCTGCGCTATTTCTTCCTTTAAGGAATGAATGATTTCTAGGTTATTTGTGGTTATTTGGTTGTAGTATGTCTTCATTTCATGAAATTTCTCTTCATGCTGCTTAATGAGGGCGTTTATGTGCTCATTCTTTCTTTCTTCAATCTCATGAATCTCCGCACGGCGTCTTAACTCCAGTTCATCCCGCAACACTTTTAACTTGGCCTCACAGGATACCTGCAGTCGCGCGAGCTCCTTTTCATGACTCTGTGTTTTTGTAACGGTTACCATGTAGCTGTGCGAATCGCGCTTCTCGTACACGTTCATTTCATGGTCAGCCGCTGCTGCCCGGAGCTGCTGGTCTTGCTGTTGGAGCTTAGCCTGTATCTCATTCATGCGCTGGAGGTGCCGGTCTTCCGCCTCGCGAAGCAGACGGTCACTTTCATCCTTGCACGCCTGCGCCTTCTTCTTCCGCTCATAGATGAGGTGACGCACCCTCTGCTTGTATACCTTCATCTCTACCTGGTGTGACCGCTCCAGTTCTTCAATGCTCGCCTCCGCATTGAACAGCCGATTGCGATAAGTCTCCACCTCCCCCTTTGTAATCGTCCAGAAGTCATTCACCTTGTCACGCTCTACCTGGAAGTAGTTCCGAAGTCGCTCGGCCTTCGCCAACGCGTCATGAACCGATTCTAAAGTTGTGAGCTCCACTAGAGGATCAACTGGTGGCGGGGCCTTGACTGACTTTCTCCTTCCTCCGCGCTCAGCAGCGGTCCGTGGTGGCATTCAAAAACGAGAAGAGCCTACGGGGTACGCCACGATGCAGTCTGAAAAGTAGTGCAGTCGCAACGTACAAATATATACAAAATTAGCAACAATTGTGGTAAGAACGGGAATTGGAGAAAGGAAACATGCGAATAATCTCAGAGAATTCATCGAAAAGAAAATATGGCGATATGCCGGCATTCGCCTCTTGTGGAAACCAATCTACTCGACCACACAACGGAGAGTACTAAGTGGATAATTGATTGGCGGCGCAGCCAGTGCACACGGGAAAAGAGCCGCCATTAAAACAAAAGAAAGAGCGCATGACTGAAGCGCATGTAGGTAGTTTGCCTTCCAGCGTAAGTCGAGAAAAACCTAGTGCGGAGAACGGATCAAAATCAAAGGGAAGTAAAGGTGCACATGCAAATGTGTGGATACATGCTCTCCCTCTTAAACTATCTCAGCTATACCCTCCGCACACGAACGCGACGACACGGGCCCAAGTGCAAGAAAAAAGATTCTATTTCCACCTATCAAAATTAAACCGGCTCCCCTCTGTGCCTCTGCAGTAGCTGATCTTGCTCAAGCAAATCCTTTATGTCTCGCACCTTGTCACGGATGTTGCGCCAAGAATCACAGCGAACCTTCTTTACCGCCCACTCTTGTAACTCGTAGACACATGCCTTATATTCTCCTTTGCGACGCGCTGCCTCCGCAAGCAACTCAGCAGACGACGAAAGATATGTCACATGGGAGAGCGCGGCTGCCCTGTAGCAATCGTATGCCTCGCGGTCGATTCTCAAGCGATCTGTTAGTTCTAAAAGCTGGCGGGAGAGCTTCTCGTACTCGGGCATCATCCCCCGTAACTCTCTGCAACTGTCAAGGAGTTGGATGCACCGCCCGCACGCAGATGACCTTACTTCACACCACGGGGTCAATGTACACTCCAGCGCCCCGAGAACTGTGCCTAACTGCAGGCAGAATGCGCTTTGACCTTCCACCTGGCCCTCCAACAAGGAATCTTGGTGCACCTCAAACAGGGTACGCCGGAACTGTTCAAGCGCCTTCACCTGAAGGTGTAACCACGCTTCACTCGCCTCCAGCAGCCATTCCTGTACAGTTTCGTTATCCATGTACGGTTCAGCCTTTTCTAGCACTACATGGTAATTATCTGACATCACATTATAGTGCTCCAGAAGCGACTTACAGAACTCTTGGATGTGGTCAGGCTCCGTCAGTACATCTAGGTTAGCCTGCTGCTGTCGGCACCACAACACCAACCGGCGCTGTTGGCTGCCCAGATGCTCCACATCTCTAGCCCGTTCAGTCTCAGCCCTCGATCCGCTACCGACGGCGGAAACCGCTTTTTTCCCAAGTTGCATAACATCAGACAACAGCTGCCGCACGGCAACTAGCGATGGCTCGTCCACAGATGCAGATGCAAGGCGCGCATCTTCCTCTAGTGATTTCCAACTCGCGTTTAGTTGCTTCTCCTTGGCCGACCAGGTCGCCTTATTTGCCACACCAAGCCACGTGACGATAGACTGTGCCTTTGATAAACGGGGTGGAGTAAGTGTTAGTATGTGACGTAATCCCTCCAGCATAACTGACAGTTGCGCGGATAAATCTACCGAACGCGTAACAAACGCCTGGTACGCGGCCAAAGAAACATCATTCACGGACGGCAGGGGGCAGCCAGCATCGTCACATCCCCGAGAAATTCTATCAAGCAAATGCAGTTCCTTCTCTAGCTCCTCGACCTCCTCCTCTATGTTCTCTGCCTCTTGCTCTTCATACGTCTTCAGTGCATCTATCTGATTCTGCAGTGTATCGGTATGAAAGACGAAGCAGTCATGCAGTACACGAAAAACATCAATGGTGGTGGCCCGCTCCTTACAGTCGTCGCCTGCACTCTTCACTTTATTGTACAGGGCGTTGATCCTCTCGCTCGATTCCTCAAACGCCTCAAGGAGTGTCTGAATCGCAACAGTCTCACTGCTCATCTAGGCTGTTTTCAACTTTTCTCTCTTATTGCTCATCGTTTCATTTGATATAGCATTATCATCATTGTTCCCATTGTTAATGAAGGGGGGAAAGGAAGGGAAGAGGGAAGAGATGGGATGTCAAGTAACAAAAAAAAAAAACGAATACAAGCGGGGTGGATGAGGTAGTGGAGGTGAAAGAGGTCTGAAACGAGATCTTCTTCACCGTCCATCTGCCCCCTAATTCCGATACTCTGATATCGGTTTGGTTAGCGCAAATATATACGTTAAGGGAAGTGCACACTTATACAAAAGGAGGAGCATCCCCGGGAACTAAAAAAAAAAACATTCTGGAAGCCCACCGAATACTTTAAGTACGGAGGAGGCATCTAGTTGCTCTGCTTCAACTCACGAAGTCGGCGGACCGTCGACCGCACGGTTGTGTTGTTCGGCGTACTCAACGTGTAGGCGCCACCAGCAACCGTCTTGCTGCAACCATCGCAGCGCCAGATGCCAACGGCCTTGCGACGGAATGCGAACTTCCCGCAGAAGGAACAGAAGTGTTTCGCATGCTGAGACACCTCCAGCTTCTTGGCGCGCTTACGCGGGTTCGAACCATAGCGGGCGCCATAGCGCCCCATGACGCCCATCTTGACGGTACGCTTCGCCATTGCTACCTAAATCTCCAGGTGGTGCTCCTGCACAGACAAGAAAAATCACGAGAGGGCGGACGGATTCAAACATGGAGGACAGTTGTCGAAAACTGTTGAATGGCAATTGAGGATAGAACGTAGTTGTAAACAACGGAAAGTGCGTACCACAAAGCAGAGACCTCTGCCTCCCCTCAATTGGCGGGCTCTGACGCATCTGATCATACTTCAATACCTACCGGAGCGACCATGCCGGGAACGCCTTTCGGGGCACCCTCCCCCTGCTCTTTCAAGACCACAAAACTTTTGGGAATAACTCTCATGTTAAAGCAACACCAGGCGAAGGCCAAGCACATCATCAGTGACCTGGTAATACAACTGCTTCCTTATGCCCCCGGCACAGATATCGCACAAACATATCAATAAAATACCTCAGCAGAACAAGAAAAAATAAAAGAGAAAAAGGAAACTAACTCTCTTCCACCAAACGCGCGCACACTTCACCCAACACAATTACGTTCACCGGTGGTACAGGGAGCCGCACCCCCACCTCCCCCCAAATCTCATGCCTTCTTCTTCGCCCCCAGGGGCACGCACGTGCACGCTGTCACCTCTGTTACAATGCCCGTGTTGCAAATGCCTACTAGAGAAATGCACATAGCGGTGCACAGAATTTGCCGACCCAAGAGCGTAAGTTTCACGGAAAAAACAACGCATACGTACACGAAGTTGGTGGCCCAAAGGAGAAAAATGTACTAATGGTTGGGGAATACCCACTCTTCAGTAGGCGTGTCCACGGCATTTACACCATTCATCACAACTCACGTTGCGATGTCGTTCACGGATGGAAACAAACCAGCTCTCCGTCCACTGCGTCACGTCCACAGGAAAAAAATCTTTCCGTCTCTTACGTCATACCACAGAGCCTGAATACTTTTCATCCCTCTGCTCATCTCAACGGTGCTCATACTTCCACCAATCTTCACTGCGACTACGTGGTCACTGAGCTGTCCGCAAACGCTCTTCGGTGTCCATTTCTTTCACACCATAAAAAAAGATGTGGCTAACAAACCTAATGCTAACACCATTGCGCTTCGCACGTGCCTCGTAATTGCCTCACCCACCTCTCGGGAGTGTAAATCGTCCGACCGCTGTGGTGAGGGCACGGCGCCCACATTACTCCCGCCCTCATCTGCAGTAGGCACAGTGTTGCTCACACCTCCCAAATACGTACTCAGGTTCGTCAACCACTCCCTCCATGGAAGCTGGTACATAGCCCACAAAAGAGATATCGCAATCAGTGAATAAGGGTCGGAAGAAAAAAAGAAAAAAGAGGTACTGCTCAGAAAAGGAAATGCCCCTCGGAGTCGAAATGAATTCCCATCTGAACTGGATGGTACTCTCGCAGCTGCCGGGCGTGGCGGCGGCCCGTGCGAAGCGCCTTGTGTCCACCGCGAAGAACGTTGAAACGAAGACGATGCGCCCTCACTTCTCCCCTTACCATACAACGGAATAATATCGCCATTAACATTCTCATCAACTCTTCCGCGACAGACCGGACACTCCGTGTTCACTGCTGATCTTGGGGGATGAAGCCACCTGCTAAGGCACCTCCAACAAAAGAGATGCCCACAGCGAGTTACAACAGGCTCGCTAGCCACCTCATAGCATATGGCACATGAAAAGTCAGTACGAGACATACACTTTTACTGCTAAATACTTTTTGAACACTGCTAGAATTCGAAGCCACAGAAGCACAAAGAAAAGTCAGAAGTGGCAGAGTAAACCAGCAAAGCCAGTACAGATATTTAGAAAATTGGTAAAGGGCACAACTTTATAACCGGAGGCATACGAACATCACAATAAACTGTTAAACAAACACAAATGTAGTAATCTTACGCAATAACAAACATTAAGATTTTTGCTCTTCCAAATGAAAGTAAGCGAAGAATAATCACACTACAACCTGCAGGACAAGGTTGCACAGATACAATTAACAAACCAGCAACTCTTCCATAATTAACCAATACCCTAAAATATAAAGAAACAAAAACATGAGAATTTGTCATATGAACAGCAGTAATATCGACGACTGAAGAATCCTGCAAAGAAAAAAATCAACATTCCACAGGTTCACAGCTCACATTCTCCTCTATGAGATTCAAATGAGCCTCTTCAGTCGGACGATCCGTGGGATCATTTGAGGTCGAAGGCGTCTCCGCACTTTTTTGTTTACATTCCTCTCTGATGCCAATCTCAAACATAAGTCTCTCAGCGTAATCTTTCAACACTTCCTTCTGTCGTTCCCAGTCATCATTGACGAGATGGCACCTCATCAGCCTGTCAATGTCGCCACGAGCAACGGCGCGTTGCTTAACAGCCTTACGACGATGCAAGGCAACAAAAAAACGAAACACCACCAAAAAGAAACTTAAAGTAAGCAACCCCTGAGACACCGACATTAAAACGGAAATATAACTCTGCACAAACATCAAATCAGTATTCTGGCCCAGGTTCAACTGTACAGTTTTCTCAGCGGAAGGCAGCAAACGGTCCCAAAAAACACCAACTGCAGCTGAATGCAACGACAAAGGCACCCAAAAAAGAGACATCTCCAATGCAAATACGTTCATCGTAGTTTTGGAGAAGGGAACCACACAGAACATACCAAAGAAAAATGACAGATAACTGGTGACAACAGAGTAAAGCAGAATCCAGCCCACCACGTAAAACGACGAAACAAAGCGTGCACAACCCACAAAAATTTTATCATCATCGTCATTCATCTCACATATTTTTTTTCCACCCTCAAGGTACAGCACAAAGCTTGCTGAAACGTGAACAGCGTTATATCCACTGGTGCCAGGATGCTGGGGCTGAATGATGCCAACATCACGTCCGCTCACACGGCTCATAACGACAATAAGCTGAAGGATGCACGACGCAAAGAGAAAAGCGAAAGCAACCAGAATATAAATATCACGTGGCACCAGGTGGCAGAGGTGGAGTACCATCTTTCACCCACAAGCAACCACCACTTTACTACACCCACTTGTACCGCTCAACTACTTAAAGGCGGCACACCGACGACACGGCAGATTACCCTTCTAAGACACTGGTGCTTCCACCGATGCAACCAAGTCCCTGCTTGAAGGGGAAAAGGGAAAAGGGAAAAGGGGAAGGGGAAGAAAAGGGGGAGAAAATACGGGAGTGACACTCCACTATAAATGGGTGCAATTTCCTACAAACTACAGACCATATATGTGAACCCACACAGATGGAAACAATTAGTTGAAATGCTTTCACAGGCACTACCTCAATGCTCACACCAAGCAAACGTGCAGGAAGCCGGCAGAAACATTGGAAACACTTTCGATGCCATTGTCGGATAGAGTGGCTCAAGCGAAGGAAATCAGCACATCATCTAGTAGTGCCTAACAAGGAACGAAAATATATATCATGTATTCCCTACGTGGAAAAATCAACGAACCGACAATATTTCACAGCGGAATTAGTTATTAGAAAAAAGAAAAAAAAAGTGATTTGTGCCAACGGGAAAAAGAAATCTCACAAAGGAAAAATAAGCACGTTCATTCCATACCGACACTACACCCGAGTGTAACCATCACAGCACTGTGTGTGAGTGGGATGCTAAAGTCCATAATTAGTTTTACTGTCCTCGCTGAAACTGTAAGCACGTGAAAGCAGAAGTTGCTGATAACCCTTACGCAAAACCACAATAGCTACGCTCTGGTGCCAAGTAAGGCACGTACATAACAAAACTAATTTAAAGGATATGCGGGGTATCTCCTCAACAAATGGAGTACTTTATGCCCACCTCGCGGTTTTTGCGGCAGGCAGCACTCATTGACCAAAAAAAAAAAAAGGAGCTCACATACCAACGCATGGATCATCACTTAAGTTCGCCCTTTGTCACATCGAATTGTCAAACAACATTACAAGGAGGACATCACAACACAGCAAAGAAGAACAAAAAAAATTACCCGCAACACTCACACGCACCACGGAATAAATCATCGCTCTTTAAACCAAATATCCTGCATCCGCAAAGAGATAAACAAACAGAAGTAATTAAAAAAAAGGAAAATAAATTCATAAAAAATAACGTGGCAGGAGCATCAAGTGGACCAGTTGAGTAGAAACGGAAAAGAGTACCTCACACTCGAGCATACACAACTGTGAAGGGGGACGCACACTCCGCAAGAGAAACAGCATGCACACACAACATGAGTCAATAAGCACCGACCACAGAATTACGACATCAACCTCTCAGGACAAGCAGCAGCAGTAAAAGATCCGGTATACAAATATACACCAACGAAAGAGAAGATAGATTCACCAAAGAAAGAATAGGAAATGGAGCAGCACTCATCGCAAGATGTGGTAAGCGGGAAGCGTTACGACCAACACACAGTTGGGGACGGTAAGAGAAACTGGAACAACGGCCATGCTACCTTAGCTAACCAATAACTCACTCAAAAAGCGAAAATAGTGACAGACCACTATAAGACTAGGAGCGAAATCAACAAAAAAAAACAGAAAAATATATACATAATGATTGGAAAGACAAAGACAAAAGACAAGTTGACGCTATCATCCATATCTACAACAAAATCTCAAACACAGTACCTCCCTCCAAGAGTCTCCCCTCCCGCGAACCACAGACTCGACAACTCGAATAACCTGGAATTAGAACCCTACTGAAGCGACAATAATAATGATAATAATTAAAAACACGAGCTGAATAATAATAAATAAATAAATAAATAAATAAATAATAATGACGTTCAATTCTGTGCGGAACATTATGACCAGGACAACACCTGCTCAATGCTCTCAGGTTGCCTCAGCATCAATACATGCCGTCCATACCTCCCATACCACCCATGCCTCCCATACCACCTGCAGCAGGTGCATCATCCTTCGGTAAATCCACAACCGCGGCCTCTGCCGTCATCATGAGGCTGGCAACAGACGCAGCGTCAGTAAGCGCAACACGAACCACACGCGCGGGGTCGATTATTCCGGCTTCAAACATGTTCACGTAGCGATCAAGCTGCGCATCGTAACCAACAGCGGCATCAGTGTTCTCGAGCACCTTCTCAACAACAACAGCACCTTCCCTTCCAGCATTGGCAACAATGCGGTGGGCGGGCAACCGCACCGCGTTACGGATGATCTGCACGCCAGTCCGTTGATCAGCGGTGAGTGACTGATCCTGTAGTAATCCGTCCAATGCTTTGCTCGCACGCAGCAACGCAGCGCCACCACCAGGGACAATGCCTTCCTGCACCGCAGCGCGGGTCGAGCACAGGGCATCTGTGATGCGGTCCTTCTTCTCGTTCACCTCCACCTCAGAAGCACCACCAACGCGGATTACGGCAACGCCACCACTCAGTTTTGCAAGACGTTCTTGAAGCTTCTCGCGGTTATAGTCACTCGTCTCGCGCTCAATGAGCCCGCGCAGCAGGTCCACGCGTTCTTTCATCATCGCAACGTCGCCACCACCGTTCAACAGTACTGTATCGTCCTTCGTGATTGTTGCCTTCTTCACACTCCCCAAGATGCTGGCGTCGAATTTCTCAGCGTCAAGTTCCACACCACTGCCTTCCTCACCAACAACGCAGGCACCACTGAAAATGGCGATGTCTTGCAGCATCGCAGCCTTGTTGTCCCCGAAACCTGGAGCCTTCACGCACGCAATCTTCAGCTTTCCTTGAAGTTTATTGAAAATCATCGTCGTCAGGGCCTCACTCTCCACATCATCCGCAATGATCAGCAATGGTCGCCCACTGCGCACCACGTGATTCAACACCGGTAAGATCGTATGAATGTTGTTCAACTTCTTTGCAGACACAAGCACGAACGCATCTTCAAGCTCGGCCTTCTGAGTCTTCGCGTCAGTTACGAAGTACGGGCTGATGTAACCGCGGTCCACACTCATGCCTTCCACAACTTCCAGCTCAGTCGTCAATGTCTTCCCATCTTGTGTTGTGATCACGCCATCCTTCCCCACCTTCTCCATCGCCTCCCCAATCAGCTTGCCGAGTTCAACATCACCGTTCGCGGAAATCGTCGCAACCTGCACAACGTTCTCCGTATTTGTTACCGTTCGGCTCTGAGATTCGATGTTCTTCAGGATCACCTCCACGGCGCGGTCCATACCACGCTTCATGTCAATGGGATTCGTCCCGGTTGCAATCGATTTGATACCCTCGCTAAAGATGCTTGCAACGAGGACAGCCGATGTTGTCGTTCCATCACCCGCGAGGTCATTTGTCTTATTGCATACCTGCCGCACGAGCTGCGCACCCATGTTTTCAAACGGGTCCTTGAACTCGATCGACTTCGCAACGGTTACACCATCCTTCGTGATCTTCGGAGCACCGTACGATTGCTCGATAATCACGTTACGTCCCTTAGGCCCAAGGGTCGTTGCAACAGCCTCCACAGCGCGTTGTACGCCCTTCAGCATAGATTGACGTGCTTCCGTGCCAAAACGGATGTCTTTGGCACCAAAACGGACGACACAGCGGAACATGTTCGGATCTTATTGTTTTGTGTTCTATGGTAAATATGATAAGAGGGAGGAAGGTAACCGATATTGGTTTTTTTTCGTTGTTGTGTCGTGATGTTTCTTCTGATCTTTTTGTTTTCAATGTTGGTTATGTATCTCTTCCAGTGTTTGAACGCAACAGTCATCGCAAGCTGTTGTATAGTCAGTTTTGTTAGCTTTTTTGTTATTGTTGCCTGCTGTGATTCGTTCTTCGTTTTAGTCTTTTAGAGACGAAAAAGGTAATTTTGTAGGGTTCCCCATATAAAAAAAGCATTCTGTTGTTGTTGTTTTTTTGCGGCATGGTACTTCATCTGTACAGTGACCGTGACCTGTTGATCGTTCCTCCTTTCGTTACCAACAAGCAATGCACGCACTGAAATGTGTGTTATGCAAGAATTCCCTTTGTCTTGTTTCTGCTGAGAAATTTTGTTGCGTATTGCTTGCGCACAGGACGAAGACGGAACGTGCGAAGCATTTCTCCATGCGTTATGGCACGCAAACATACACTTTGCCGTGGCCTTTTTGTGTTGAGATAGCAACTTCCCCAACCCCCTCTTTGCTTATCCCTCCTGCCGCTTCTTAGTTTAGTGTTGCCCCTGTAACTTAGCTCTTTCGCCCTTTTCCCTCGTCTAGAACTCAAATCGTCTGGAGGCCGAGTCACGCTGTAATACAGACTGAATCTCCACTTCCCTGATATTTTGCTTCATTATGGCCCTGAACAAAAAGAAGATCACTCCATCCCACATATCCTTCCATTTGATCCATTTCCGACCGCGGTGGAATGCAAGTCTTTTAACGCACAACATAAAGGTTAATACTGCTCGTGAGTTTTCAAGATATCTGAATTCGGCCATAAAACACCACCGCAGAAACTCGCAATGGCTGGATTGACAACCTACACGGAGACGTTACAGTTCAAAGAGGGCATCAGAACAGGGGTGAAATTTGATCTATGTTCCTCTCCGCCAAGTCCTCGGACTCATTGGTAAAGGCGTCACCTGGGTTTCTACCGATGCGAGAACTGTGTCCCGCTGGGCGTGATGAACCCCCGAACCGTACCCAGGTCCCTTTGTCGTTCGTACCACTTGGCGAGCTCCAGAGACTTAACCCGTGCTGTGTTTACAACCCCGGGGGAAATACCGGCAAGCAGCGCCACCTCAACGCCATAGCTTCTCGCGCAGATTCCGGGCACAAGGCGATAAAGAAAAGTAATGGTCGGTATATTGCTGTCACTTGCAGCAGAAACGGCAAAGTCCATGTAACCGAGCTGAACCCCCCCAGTTTCAGATGCTGCTGAGGAAGTGGATTTCTGCATGGACTTGTGCTCCTCCTGCGCGAGCGCGTGGTAGTGGGTAGAGAAGAGTAGAAGGGGCGGCACTGGGTGCCTTTTCTTCATGGCGGCGAGCATTGCGTGCGCTATTGTGTAGCCGTCGTGCGTAGATGTCCCCCTGCCGAGTTCATCCACTAAACAAAGACTCCATGGACCGGCAAACCGCACAATCTCGGCTGTCTCACTTAACTCGACATAAAGGGTACTCTGTCCTTTGTGCGTTGCATCGCGAGCGCCAATCCTTGTGAAAACACGGGTAACGGGCGCCAAGCGCATAGACGTAGCAAACACTGGTCCACCCATTTGGGCTATTATAACATTCACGGCAACTGTGCGCATCAGCGTACTCTTTCCAGCCATATTCGGTCCGGTCAGCACCAAAATGCGTCCATGTGTAGCGTCAAGATTGACAGTGTTTGGGACAGAATCGCTTTTGAGAAATGGATGTCGTAGTTCTTCCGCAAGCAGGTACGCACCGGCGTCACATTCTTGTACAACGGGGTAGCAAGTAGCGACAGCACTGGTATGTAGCGACGCCAGACTGAGCAAACAATCAAAATAGCAAAGAGCCGCTGTGGCTTCATAAAGGACGGGGAAGTAATTAAATATATGCGAGGCAATGTTTCGAACAACAAGTAAGAGGGCATCTGCTTTCTTCGTTTTGGCACGCTTATGCTCCTCTACCAGAGGTTCCAAACCTGCGACTGTATATCTGACACACGCTGAAGTACGGGATCGCTCGATGAACCCAGGGGGACATCTCTTAGGTGCCTCCATCAATGGAACCTCAACCAGAAAATTTTCACGACCGATATGAGAGTAGGTGATTGCAGCACCGTTGAAAATGTTGTCGCGCAGCTCCCTTAAAACTTCATCCAATTTTTTCTCTATGATATCTAAGCACTCCGTAGCTTCGTCGTACGCGGGACATGCTCCCTGCGATGGTACAATCACCCCTGACACCTCAGCAGCTTTTCGATCGAAACAGGCCTTGATTGAGGCGACAGCAGGAGCCACTGCGCCCATGGTTCCCCACAGTTCCTGCAAAAGAGGGGGGGCACACTCCTTTTGGACGTTGTTAGACCAATCCAGCATCTCCTCGAATGCAACAACGGTTGAAATAATAAGTTGAAGATGCTTCTTGTACTGCACGAGAGGATCTACGAAGGCTATTTGTTGCGAGTCACCCTTCAAATCGGCCAACCGTGAAAGATTGCGCTCGAAATCTGTGGCGAAAAGGTTTGTAAATCGAGATTCAAATGTGTTTGTTGTCCTCCCCCGCTTCGATCCACACTGCGTACCACTCGCCTGAGTGAATTCTTGGGTAGGGCCCTCGGAAGTACGAGTGCTCGAATTAGGGGTGCATATTGGTGTCGTAACATCGGCAGACTCCTCCGTTTTGGCCCAGAGATCATTCAAATTATTTTCGATGATAAAGCGTACCGCTTCCTGCCTCGCATTGATAACACGCGGGGACGCGGAAGGTCGCAAAATCCAAGAACGGAAAAGACGCTTTCCACCGTTGGTGCAACAACGGTTGATCAGATTAAAAAGAGATCCGCGTTCACTATCGTCCCGCAGGTTACCCACGAGTTCAAGATTACTTACTGTCGCGGCATCAAGAACCAACCCGGGGTCTTCGCGACGTTCGTACCACAGAAGAGTTGAATCGGAGCAACGACTTCGATCATTCGACGGCACACCGCTGGTTACCTGCTGCTTTAAAAGGTGAAAGTTGTATGGTCGAGCCTCCAAAAGTATAGAGTCAACATTACTCAACTTTAACGATCTAAAATACTGAGCTAAGAAACGACCCGCCTCCTTTAAGCTCCTCTCCTCAAGGGGGAGTTTGCGAAGTGAGGTACCAACCTCTTCAACCAGTTCAACCTGGAAACCCTCCCCTTCTACCCATTCAAATAGACGTCTCCCAAATGATCCCTTGGGCTCCTCACCAGGCGCATCAACAGCCCCACGCGGAATTATTATTTCACGGGGACGGATTTGTTGAAGGAGCGCAGAAACTTCATTAAGCACCTCTTCAACAAAGCCTGCGGCGCTCTCCTTGCCATTCGTACCGCAGGGACAGTGGAAAACAACGCGACGGGAAAGATCGACGGCCATTCCATCCACACTACCGCTCCCCATTGGATACAGTGCAAGTACGAACACTGCACCATAGCCGCTGATCATCATGGGATCGGTTATGGTGCCAGGGGTAAGTATCTCAACTAGCTCTCGTGGCACGACTTTCGGACGAGCATTTTTTGATGACTCCCCTTCCTCCTTCATTTGCTCTACTCGACCCACCTTGTAGCCCCGAAAAACGAAGAGACGGGCCCATTCACTAAATGTTTGTTCAGGGACGCCTGCGAGCCGCATTTTCCCTCGGTTAGTGGTGTCAACAACTAGCTTCAACCCAAACTCACGGTGAGCCATAGCGGCATCTTGGTCGTAAAGCTCATAAAATTTGCCCTTTTTGAAAAAAATTACCACATCGTAGTGCTTTGACTTCACTTCCCAGTACTGTCGTTCCATGGCAGCCATTGCCTCCAAGTCCCTAGGAGGGATAGTAATAGAAGAGGGCGGTCGTTTCGGATCAATACCCCTTAAAAACGGGTAAGAAACGTTTTCAGGGCAAATGTCCTCACATTCAAGCGAAACCTCAGGCATTGGAAAGCGGAACTAGAGATCTCCTCAACTAAATAATTCAGGATACCAAGGGTTAGATCTCCCTCCAGCACTTAGGCAAGTAAACAAAGAGCGAAAGGCAATACTATCGTAAGTAACACAGGGCACCATGAGGTAAACAAACACGAAAAAAAGTAGTTGAAAAAATAAACACATATATGCCTTCTGAAACGGTATCCGAATCCTAGCATCCCGTGGTAATAGTTATTATAAGTGTTAGACGTAAAGTGTCAACCACGAGGGTAAACGAAGGAAAAGAAACAATAAATAATCACGCTGATGTTTGAATATCATGTCATTCCTCACCACCGTTTCGAAGGTGACAAAAACATGCATCTGCTACCTCTAACTTGAGACAACATTGAATGTAATCGTAAAGGGTGTACCCGATACATACACGAATAACACTCAGTGTAAAAATTAAAAAATGAATAAAACGAGAAGACCTTCGGTAATACCTAAGAAGACAGAACCTGTTTCAAACTCGCTGATTACATCCAACGTCCCTCTTATCCATCAATCCGGCTTGTAGTGATGACACATTCTAGTAATCAACTGTGAAAATGGGGTGAGATCATGAAAGCAGATGTTCATCCGCTGTTCATTCCGCGAGGATGTTAAACCTACACGGAACCTTCCTTAGCTCTCCACACTGGGCACTATGAGGAAAACATGCCGTGATACCTGTCACTGGAAACCTGTTGCTTCACCAGCAACGATAGACTAAAAGGTGGCCCAAAACCCCAAAAAGTTAGCGCCAGGACTGAAAGTTCGTACCATTTGCCCCGCAGAGCACATGTGTGCGCGAGCGTATTGCCGGTGAGGAAAGAAAAATCCATAAACGTTTTCAGCAAAACATTGGAGGCCTCGGTTTTCCATGAAATACCATACATACAAGAAACAAGCGAAACGAAAAATAAAACAAAGCACCATAGTTGTAGTCATGGATAATGCCCGTAGTTCCTTTTTTTTTTGAGGAATAAATGAAAACATGTTCAGATTTTTTTGAAGAAAAGGGGGAGTTGCCGACCCTTAGAAAGCACCAATCAGCTTTTTCCCCTCAAAGGTTCGACATACCGCAAAGAATTGTTCATACGGTGCCCAACATCGGTTCGTATGCACCGCTATGATCATTTTCGAATGCAACAACCACTAACGAGTCAACCCATTGCAACAGGGGAAAAGTAAAAAAAAAAATCAAACTACACTATTGCTTCATTCAGAAATAAAAGTGATTGACGCGGGCACTAAATGTTAGAGGAAAGACTCGCTGAATTTTGTGAGCAGCGAGTCCTCTATTATATTACTACTCATCGATTTTATTATATTTTCCTTATATAATACAATTTATAAGGGGAGATGTGGCACCGAATCATTGCATAAGTAAGGGAAGAAATCGAGAGAAAACGCAGTAGCTTCTGCATGTTATGCAGGACCCTAGACCATGTCTAAGCTAAACTCAAAGAATTAAAAAACAGTTAGAAAACACCGAAAGGCTTGATAACAAGTGAAAACCGCCACGATGCAGCGTTTAGTGATATATCTAAAATAACAGAGTTGAACAATAACTAGTGACAACGGAAACCGCATGGCCACCTTGAGACACATATACCATAGCCCAATTTCACGGAAGAAAAAAGTCGATAGGAGCTAGTGGGCACGAGAGCTGTTGCCCTACGTGCTGGAGAGCAAAGCAATACTGAGCAGTCACGTGTCCACAAGAAAATATTATAATCAAGGGATAAAGCTCAGCAACCGTTCACCCCTTTGGGGCTTTTTGGGACACACAAAACCGAGGACAAAAGACGCAAAACGGTGAAGAGGTAAATATGTGCATGGCACATCATAAGCCATCAAAGATAGGCATCCAATACCCAGAGATGCCCCGCGGTTAACTCGGTTCCCAGCTTGTTTTTGTTTTACCGCGACCAGTTAGTATACCAAAACTTTTTTTCGTTAATTAAAAGAGTACCCCTCCAAACAAAACACTGAACCCATTAACACCAAATCAAAAAAGCCTTAGTGCTTCAAAATAAAAAACGCAATATAGCATAAGGGTCAAGGTACAATAAATGGATTGTAAGTGTAAAGATTAAAAGGCAAGGGGGGAAACACGATCGTGGCGTGTAGCACTTCCTTAGAAACACATATTGCACCGGTTGCCTCACAGAATGGAAGGAAAAAGATACCAGCACAATCGCACCGATACATACGTACGATGAACCAATTCGTAGAGCTTGAGTAATTAAAAAATATGAGCAGCTGGTGGCCAGGTTCGGGGAACTCAGTACAACGCATTACCAGGTTCAGCACATCGGGTAGACGGGGGAAGGGTTGTTTGTCTTCTTCATCAGCGTTGGAGCGGCCTGTCGCCCATACGTGTAACAAATCACAGTCAACAGACTAATGGGATATTGTGTCCACAAACTCTGCAAAATCGGCTGATATTTACACAGATTGGAAAGCGAAAATTAAAAAAAACATGTAACCAAAGGAACCTCAACCATCTCTTTCCCCATCAAAACATTAAAATAATTTTCAGCGAGTATAACTAATCCCTTATTCATGAAGAATCGAGCGAAAGGGAAGAATAATTGTTGGAAACAGTGGTTGTGGTAAGCATATCTTCAACTTTTCTGTCACATAGAAAGGCATTTAAAAACCATCCAACACGACATTTTGACAAACATCCTCGCACGTACGGCCAACCCTCCGCAACAACACATGAACGATGTTTACACACCTTACATGTATGGTTCCGGGAGTTCACCCTTCCCAGAGCCGCTGTTCGGTGAAAATCAAAAGAGGGCTATTATGTTATCCGTGACGATATAAACAAACGCACAAAAGCGCAGTGAATCTCATCTATTTAAGAATAAGTTAAAGCTATGACAAAAATACAATAAGAAAGGGAAAGAGTTGGCTAGTGGATTTTCTCCACGACTTTCCCCAATTCACTAAAAGCAAGAAAAAAAGTGCATTACGGCCAGTCAGGGAAAGCATTCGGCTCAAACGTACCACAGGGTAGGGGGAAATAGAGCTAAAATTCCCTCCGTGCCGTAGGCTTGCGGCAAAATCGAGGGAAAGTGCGGATCGAAAAGAATATCGGCTACAAGCTAGCAAAAAAAAACGTACCGACGTGCAGGGAGAAGACTGGGGATGCGGCATGTCTACTCGATCTTCACATACTTACGGGCATATGCACACCGTGGGATTCAACCTGAATAGAAAAACAGCAAAGGAATGTCAGCCATTTAGACAGTGGGGAATTTTGGGTCCGCTGTCAAGGTCAGTATTAAGCTGCATACTGGTAGACTGGGATCGACTGATTACTGCACGATTTACAAGCAGCGGTACACACACATCTAACCGCCAACACATATTTGCGCATGGGCGGGAATACCGGTTGTACAATTCCCCCTCCAGATTAAGGACCACTTTGCCAAGTAAGAACCGACGACCCAGCATAATGTTCCTACAATGAATTTTCAACAATGGTCGGACCAAATAAGTAAGAGTACGCTACACCACCTTTCAAAACGGTCCACTTTCCAACACACAGAGGAAGAAAAGAGGCATGTGTCTCGAGACGCCCACAGTAAGAGAGAAAGTGTGATACATATAATCCAGAAAAGTTAATACCACCAAAGATGACTACTAAGGGCAGATAGGTATCTAGATGTGTATCTCGATACCGTTAAGAGTGGCCAATCAACGAAGCAGCATAATCATGTGACACATCGGAAGAGAAAAACAGCTAATATATAGGATTCACGGTACTTATCTATGAGAAACAAGCGAGTCAAAGTCAATCTAAAGATAATTCGCGCGGCACAACATAAACAATCGGTAACGGAAGGGAAATCGCGGTTGCACACACATTCAGAGATTCGTCCGCCCGATTCTCCTCGAGTCGAACAGGAAAAACTCGAGTCGTTAATCCGAACACCATTGATATAGAAAGTGCGTATTTCAACAGTTTCACCGAAAAAGACAATCATTTTCATAACCCCCATGGGCGTCAACGGCTGGCACACCGATAACGAACCCTTGGCAAACTCGCGAAAAAGAGGTCGGCCGAATTATCCACCAGGCCGTATATCAAAAGGCATTCACAGCCGTGCCGCCGACACGAAACAGGGCAACTGAAACTGGCATAAACTCACACATATATAGTCACTTTAATTACGCCAGTTAGTAAAAATGAATAAACAATGCAACAGTTAACAGTGAGCACAAAAGAGTGTATACATAATAATGGCGTGTTGTGCAAGGGCAATGCAACTTAACTAGCGCTACTACACGTGCAGCCATCATAACTCCCTTTTTCGAGACGTTTCAGAGCATTTCAACGAAAAACGGCACACGTACATGCACATGAAGATGCGTCTGTTTTAAACAGTAGTAACCTACAGCGTTAAATTCCCCTAGGGAAGCAAGACGTCATGGCACCACAAACTGCGGCCGAACGGATGCGCAACACGACATTTATGAGAACTTAAAGTCAGGCGGAAGTAATCCCTGTAAACAAAAGAGAACACTCGTTGACAAACGCAACTGAAAGGGAAAATTACGAGAAAAAACCACTAACCCAGTTACTGAAAGCGCCCCTTATATGTTTTTTTCCTTTTTTTAATGCAACTGCAGGTAGCTTCTCGCAACAGCAAAACGAATACCACATCTCCGCCCATATGCGCAGGTATACATCGACTCCGGTTCAAAACTCTTTGTCGTGCATGATGGCTCAATACCTTCAGCGGTTGCGTCAAATTGCTTCCACACCAACCAACGACATGTTGATAAACCCGGGTGTGACGCCAACAAACAATCAAGCCCCGGGTGGTAATGTACCCAGTGCCACCGCGTCTGCAAATAATGACGCCGCTTAAAAAACATGTTAATCCACAAACTTGCCACTGTAAAGGCAAAAGGCTCACAATCGCCGCCAGCCTAGAGTCACAACACGACCCGCCAACTCCCCAAACCGTCCAAAAAAAAAAAAAAGATTCGACACAGCAGGGGCCAGTACTACGTAATCGCGTCCTGCATGACCCTTTCGAGCAGCCCCTCGCCCCCTGCTCCGAGATTTTCTGGACAGACGCCCTCAGGCCAGAAACAAGAGGTGCGCACCCCATACCAATACACCGACGCCCCCCCCCCCCCCCCCCGTGCCACACCGTGTCACATCCTACACTTGCGAAATGCATACTCAACATCATCGCGGGGGGATCTCCAGCGAAAGCTGCCGCTACGGGTGTCCCCTCGGTGGAGGGTCCCTCTGGCGCCCCCATCGCTCCAAGTGGCAAAAGCGGCCGAAAATAAATTGACTACAAAGGGGGCCCCGACGTGTAACTCGCGCACCGCCCGAACAAACGCATTTTCGGGCAGCAGTTTATGGGGAAACCTTGTGTAAATAGTATCCCCTTGCTTAGAATCATAACCGCCGACATGCGGAAACAACTGTGGCCCACGGCGGCTGAACCACTGTGGCGCCTTGCAATGTAGCGGCCTCGACGAACACTAACACGGAGAAGTAGGGAAAAGAATTATGCAAAAAGCCCCACCCCCACGCTCACTATACACAGAGAAAAGCGGAAGCCCAAAACGCATGCGCCCGCACGCACAGCTCTGAGAACTGCGAACGAAGCCACGCGAACGGCCAAACCTTATTTGACTTTCCCTGCTTCCGGACATTATCCTCTCCGATGCTGGGAGCGGGCCCCTTTCTTGGTCCGGTGCTTGTGCGCTCTTCCTGTCGCAGGCACTACTTGGACCATTCACCGGGACGGCGGGTAGCGGGCAAGCGTTGGGTAAGAAAACTCCTTGACGCAGTGCGAATGGTCCGCCAGACACTCTTTCCGGAGGAGACCATGAGCAGGCAACGCTAGCCACCAAGAGGACACTGCTGTGCTCGGGACCCTGTATTGCACAGCTTTTGGGTCAACGGCGTAGCGCTGGGACGCCGTTTTCCACTCGTCAGTCCCTGAGGGAAAAATACAACTGCATCGGGCCGTCGGCCAGGACAGATTCGGGTCAGGCACTTACAGTCCATCACCCTAAGCTAAATGAGAAGCTCGTACACATGCCTGCGCTGTGTTGCGGAAAATGTTTTTTGTAAATCCGTTGATTGATCGTTTTCACGCAGACAGCAGTCGAGAAACGTTAGGAGCACATCGCAACAGATGTCGAGCGGGACCCTTTTGGCTCCGGCAGTAAGATCGCGTATTTTATCCCCCTGTGCACGACCATTCCTTATCTTTTTGACTGTGCTGCTGAGGTACGGCCGACTCAGGTGCAAACGACTATTTATTTATTTTTTTTCGCCGGCGCCGGATGGAGGGTCACAATGCCGTCCACAAAACGAGAACACCCAACGGCGGGCACCGCCAGACTGACCAGACTGTTACTGCGCGCGCCAGATAACTTTTGAAATCTCTCCGATATCCACCATGCCGAATTCAGTTGTACCGGGTTAAAGGACCCCTACCGCCTTTTTTTGCGGACAAAACTAGAGGGAGCAGCGGCAGTTGCTGCAACTCCGTTGCGTAGACTGGAATGCACCTCTCACGTGAAGGAGGTTTCAGCCAAGGTGTGTGTTTTGGCGAGCACAGGGGGAAATTGCGGCAGTCTCTTCCTTAACAGAACCCTCCGTGGCGCCCCGCTCTCCAGTCCGTAGTGGTGGGGAAGACTTCTTGATCCCGGACGCAGGGGCATGTGAAAGAATTTCTCTTTACGTACATTGTTGTCATTACATTTCCTTCACATGGAGAGACCATTTCCGGCACACACGTGTATCGAGTGACACCCTTCAAAGCAGCGTCGACTTACATGTTCTCAGATCACAAAACGCAGCTGCGACGTCTCGAGAGTGAAAGCGTCCAACAATAAATTAGAGGGCTTGAATGTAAGTACGGGTCAGGTGTGTGTGTGTGTGTGTGTGTGTGTGTGTGTGTGTGTGTGTGTGGAAGCCGCCCTAGAGCCCCCAGTTCTAGGGATAGTTTGTTATGGAATCGTAGCTGTCATCACGGTTGATAGCATGTTATTCTCGGTGCATAGGTGACCGCACTTAGTATCGATGTGACTCAGTGAGCCGAGCGTGACTGCGTTGTGTTTTATCGTAAAACTAGTCCTCCTTTGGGCGTAGAAAAGTAAATTTGGCGTCAGCGTTGCAGTGGGCTTGGTACAGTATTACAATGCGCGTCTGAAAGCAGGGTGGTTTACACGAAAGTTGGGACTCACTCCCTACATTTTCTTTGGTTTCTGTCTTTTTTTTTTGGGGGGGGGGTGAACTGATCAACGTCTCGGGGATATTACACGATTCATAATGGGAACGTTTTCTTAGTCCCTGGTTGAAATTCACAAATCCGACAACACAGCAAACTACTTACCACCGTCCCTCCTACAAAAAAAAGACGTTTCAACCAGTGCTGAGGAGAAAAAAGATTTCTGTTTGGCTATGGCGGGCCGTCACCTTGTTTGTACCATTGACCCACTGGCTGTCTACTTCAAAAACATACACTGCGAAATGTCACCTCAGGAAGGTAGCACCAGTTGTCTCTTGGCCAATCCATTTCTTGCCCACCCCCCTTCGGAGGAGCGTTGCAATGGAAACCGGAGATATACTGATTAGTCTTTAGGGTTTGACTGAGTTCCAAAGCCATAGTTTAGAGTTAGGGTTAGGTGCGAGTTGGTGTACCAGTCCAAATTGCGAACATCATCTTATCTAGTGCAGCGCTTCATTACAGCTGCACCGCGTTTCCAGTAGACGTGCGTCGCTGCAACACATTGGGTGGCCAATGCCTCTCTACGGTATGGGCACGATGGCTCCCTCCTCTTGCATGTGATAGCGTGTGGGTCATCGTTCCTTTGGTCCTATTCCTCAAATGCGGAGCAACCCCTTGGTCACTTTCTTTGAACTGAACTTCAGACTCATCGACTTGTCGAGTCATCCAATCATAAAAACGCCAGAGCCTCTCCGTAGAACTCCGCGAGCGGCCAGACTCCTCCTGAGTCAGCGTTGGACCCTTCTTGTTGGCCGTCCGGTAGTTTGCGAACAGCCCCTCTCCACTTGCAATCTGAATGTTTTTTTGGCGTCGCTTGACTGGAGCAAAGGTTCTGTAGGTAGTGCTGCGTTCAGCTTCGTCTCTTGCCCCCATCCCTCAAGGTTGATTTTTTGTTTTACTCCAGTGAGAAACCAGAACCTGTAGTGGAATGCGAGCGTCACAGTGTGAGACTAAAAAATACCCTTACGTTATACGGAGCTCTCTCGGTCACTACGCCAAGATCTGTTCGAGGCACCATGGGTAGTGTTCGAGAGTCTGGTATTATACACTTTACACAAACAGGGCATATAATTATGCGGAGATTTCCCTAGTGTTCGATGCTATTCAAGATGTGAGAATGCATTTCCTATGGTGACTAAAAGTGTGTTATATCGGCTTAGTTCCCCTGCACATAATATACCATGAGGCGTTATGTACACAATATGGGAAGTGTGGTTACTGTATATGTTATTTGTTAACTCTTCCTTCGAATGAAACACTACAGTGTCACAGCTCTCCTTCTCACATCATATGTATCTGCTTTACCTCACATTATTACTCTATACCATCGTGTTCTAATGGGAAAAATGATGTGGAATGACGGATTGGGTGAAAAAAGAAAAGATCAGAAAGGCATGACTATCTCTCTCTATGGTGTGTGGTATACGCTGTTGATGCTTTGAAAGTTCTGCGTCATCACGTGATATCGTATATCCACATGTTGTGTGCATGTATTCGTGTGATGCATGCTTGGAACAATGGAGAGTGTGGCCATGTCAGTTTGTGTTCACCACCGTGCTCTTCATTTGTGAGAGTAGGTAAAACTAACAACAGATCATCAATATTTCAACGAAGGGAAGATAGGTTCGGTTTTAATCGGCGGCCGCCGAGTGTCGGAGCAACGGTGGAGCCCCAACGTATCCGTAGTGTTTAACCTCCTCCGTTGCGGTCTCCGCGTCCCCGCTCCTCATTGTTCGGCCGCTTTTGAAGACGCCACGTTGAGACTGGAACCTGTGTCTTGCCGTTTTTGCTGGAAAGAGGAAAGAAGATCACTGTGGCCACTAACAGTGGAGGGTCGGGTGTCGTGAGATGTGTCTATCTTCCGTTGGGGTTTTCTTCTTGGGAAAGCGGTTTACCTTAGTGGGCGGCGGTAACCCGTTCTATTTGGAAGGATGTCGTGCAGGGGGTGAGTGAGTTTTCTTGACCAAGTTTACGAATTTCTTGTGCACCCCTGTTTTATCCCACTGCTTGAAGTGTTTCGGAATAGATGATAGGGAGGATGGTATGGCAAGAAACCTGCCGGGACCTTTACCGTCTCACCGCTGACTATATGTTCCCACAATTTTCTACCATATCCTTCGGGCGGCATTGCAGTGAGAGTGCCATGTGGGACAGGGGACAGATTGGAACTTGATCTTCCGGAGGTCTTCGGAGTTATAGAGTGATTGCTTCTCTTCTCCTTTCCTTTGGCGTGACTCTCATACGGAGGCTCTTGGTGAGCAGGATACAATTCGCCTGCTGACTTTTTGGTTTATTTTTTCCCATATTTCAGTGTTGCGGGGTCACTTTCGGCACCGTTGGGAGTCGAAAAGTGACGTATAAAGGTGTTCGCTTCTGCAGCAAAAAGTGGTTCCGTTTGGTATTCGTTTGTGGAGACATTTTCCCTCCTTTCCATTTCGGGCAGCTTTTTGTCCCGGAAGAAGGGCTTTTGGTATTGTCCCGTCCGATGATCTTTGCCCCGATTGTTCCATCATGAATAATAGCTACAACTGTGTGTGTCTGTACGGCTGTGGATATTTCCCCAGTCCCCAATCGCTTCGGTCGCTTTTACTCTTTTGTAGCACGGTTTAGAGTTGGTAAGCCGGCACCGTTCCATGGAAATAGCACTCATAGACATGATATCGGCGCCCCCTCAGAGCTTACGCGGGCATCGAAGAGTATGACTTGATTGTCGCTGTGCGATGCGGATTGGAGGGTCATGTTTCTAACGAGGCAGCACCTCGAGAGGGTCACGCTGCTGCCTGAACTAATGGTACGCGCATGGCCACATTTTACACGCTCCCATATGCCTTCAATGTTTCACATATTTTCCGTATACCGAAGGACGACGAAATCACTCCCTCTGCGTGAAGGGACATCTTTATCCCGCTCCAAAGGGTTGGAAGTTGGAGCCGTTAGTGCTTACCTCTGTTCCTGCAGAGTTGGATCGCGGAACTGTTCAGTTATCGCTATTCTTCCGTGGGGGAATTTAACGGGGGTAAGGGTGATTTTGAGGGATCCTGCAAGGTGGGTTCTTGCGTGGACAAATTCGCGCGAATCAACACTCGAGACACCCATCTCCGGTGACAGGTTTTAGAAGAAGTTTAAGGGTACAATAACAGAGCGTTCATGCATAGCTATGCCTATTTGCTTCATATCCCTGAGGAAGTGATGCGGCAACACATCCTCGTGGGGGAAGGGACCCAAGGAGTACGAAGGGTTTCGAGTGCCTTTTATTGTTATCGAGGCATATGTCCCACTCCACTACCAAAACATCCCCGCACAACGACGGGGGCCCTTCGGGTAGTAAGCCGATCTTGCTAACCTTCTCTTTTCTCAATACATACGCGCCCACTTCTCTTCTCTTCGTGATGGTGTGCGTGGGGGCCACCGGAATGGCGCCTGTTATGGCCCTGGAGGTTGCAAAATAAGGAGGGAACACTTTGTATAAAGGGATGGGCAACCGGACTCGTTGTAGCGGAAAGTCGGAGGGGTCACACTCAGTTTTCGGCCCGCTGCAGGAACAACGCTTGAGGGGCGAGTCGCTAGGAAGCGTAGCGGTGAGAGCTTTCCCGTTTCTGGAGGGGTTTTGGAGGGCTGACACCGAGAATGCCGGTAGGTTCGTCTCGGCCGGGACATGACAACTGACACTATTGAATTGAGTACTTGGAGGGGTGACGGTGTGAAGGTGAGGTATCAACCGATGGAGTTCGCGCGTCCCAGCGTCCCAGGTGGCCGTCAACCTGGAACTGACAGGCCCTGTGCCTAGGCTTTTGCCGAGCTGCTCGTCTGACAGAAAGGGAAGCTGCGTCAATACTGAGGCCCTTGTCGCTGTGTTTGATGTTTTGTCGCAGATGCTGCTTTTTGTTTTATTTTTCCCCCATGGGGACTCCAAATTGAGTTAGAGCGGCGCCTGCTACAAAGAGATTTGGTCGTTTTTCGTGATAAAGTTAGGGCTCTGCTCGGTGCATTTTTTTAAAAAAAATTCTAGGAGGCAAGGGTCCTGGGCGCGGGGGCGGGGACACCACTACGCGGGCTGCAGCATGTGGACTCTGCTGGCCCCTTTTCTTTTCGCCGAAACGCTAGCTGACCTATGCTCGCCGCGCACGTCCGAGGTGCCATGGAAGTACCCCCTCAGTTGTTTGCCCGGAAAGTGATGAGGGAGCAGCCGGCCATTACTAATCCGTGGGCTGCCGGTGGGACATCAGGAAGGTGATATTGCTGCCGGTTTTGTAAAGAGCAAGGTGAGACCGGCGCATCCCGACATCTCTTTGAGAGTGCCACAGCCCATCGCTAGAGAAGGTAGCGGTTTGCAGTACGCTGTTGGGGTGCGCGCCTGTCTGAGGACTTCCCTAATGTAAACATGTTGTGGCTGCCTCTTTGGGCATGAGCGTCTTAGGTGCGATTGTTTTTTCCTATGTTTCGCGGTCGCCACAGTGGTAGGTGGTAGACTGCATGTTTTTTTTTTTTTTTTGGGGGGGGGGGGGTGATTATCTATGCCTCTCCTCGTTTTAGGTGCGAGCATCAGCAGCGCCGGCGGACGTGTTCTTGACTCCTAGTGGGCGCGTAAAAGACGGTTTGTTTCGAGTTGTTCGGTCCACGCGGCCTCGAGCTACGTTGGCGGAAGTGGGTGGGTTCCTCCTTGTCGTATGCTCGGACAGTCCTAGCGATAAGACCGCGGGAAGGGACTTCTGTTGCGTGTGGGTGATCTGGGTTTATCGCTGTTGCTCAATGGAGCTTTTTTTAAAGGCCTCCCAAGAGGGTCCTTTTACTCTGTACTGTTCAACGTTGGCGCCCACTCGCTTAGTATTCACAGTCTTCGTGAGAAGGGGTTGGTTGCGGATACTGTAGAATGACATCCGGCTGAAGTGCTGTGGTCTTTCTGTTGCGATGTTAAAGATACTGGCCCTCGAATCAATGTTTACCGGTGGAAGCTGTACACCTGTGTTGTGTCTGACAATCTCTCTCTCTCTCTCTTTTTTTTTTTTGGGGGGGGAAACGTGGATGTAAGCTCGCAGTCGCTTTGTTTAAGAGTTTAGTAATATCTTCGCGTGTGTCCAGGAGGTGGGCGACAATTAGATTGTTCTGAGCCGCTACTGCGTATGTGCTCCGTCACCGATTCCTGTTGTTGGATGTTCAGATAATGGTGCGGGGAAACTTTCCATGAATCACCTGGGATGCCTTGTGTAGAAGTCTCCTTTGTCTTTGTGGTTTGGTGGCACTGCCTCTCATTTCTTCAACCATCTTTTCATTTTTTTAAATGGACTATTTTCTCTTCATTTTAATGGATATCATCACTCTTGGTATGTATGTGGAGCCATTTGCATCGTCATCGTTACTTTCCCCATGCATGAAGTAGGTATTTACATCAGTTCTTGTTCCTTTGCCGCTTCATTTTGATAACAAAGCCACACGCTATGAAAAGAGTTCTTTTACTCTTTGACGTTGACGGAACGCTAACTCCTCCTCGACTTTGCCAAACGGACGAAATGAGGGCTTTGATAAAGCGAGCGCGGGGTGCAGGGTTTTGTGTGGGTACAGTTGGAGGATCTGATTTTGCAAAGCAGGTTGAGCAACTCGGACGTGACGTCCTCACTCAGTTCGATTACGTATTTGCAGAAAATGGTCTACTGGCGTACCGGAATGGATTAGAGATTCATCGGCAAAGTTTGTTGAATGCACTTGGAAACGACCGCATTGTAAAATTTGTTAAGAAAACGCTGCGACTCATTGCTGACCTTGATATTCCGGTCCAGAGGGGCACATTTGTCGAATATAGGAATGGTATGATAAACGTTTCGCCGATAGGACGCAACTGCTCCCAGGCTGAGAGAGATGAATTTGAAGTTTATGATAACGAACACAGAGTCCGTGCAAGCTTAATTGCGGAGCTGGAGAAGAGCTTCCCCGATTTTGGGCTGAAATACTCTATTGGTGGACAGATAAGCTTTGATGTCTTTCCAGTAGGCTGGGACAAAACCTATTGTTTGCAGTTTGTTGAAGACGACTTCGAGGAGATCCACTTTTTTGGCGATAAGACCCAAGAAGGTGGAAATGACTACGAAATTTACACGGACAAGCGGACTATTGGGCACAAAGTTACTTCCTACAAAGATACCATTGCAGAGGTGGAAAAAATAATTGCCATGAAGTAAGCTACCAGGCTTTCTTCACAGTTTTTTTCGAAGACAACGTACAAACACCCTTACTTACCGTTGGTTTCTGATGGGATGGAACTCAATTGCTTTGGCACCGTTTTCTTTTAGCATCCAGGAAGAACCATGGCACATTGAGTGTACCGAAGTTTGTGGATGCGGTTTACCTTTTTTGACTTTATATTTCCTAGTTCATGGAGACACATCTCTTCTTTTTGGTGGTGGACTGTGCTGTTCATATTCAATCAAGTGTCTTTCCAAACCATATGTAGCGGGATGCTTTAAAATATTCACTAGAGTAACTATTCTCTTTCGCCCTTATCGACCGAAGAAATTGAGGCAGCGATAATGGATCACCCTCCCGCAGGACCGTTTGGAGGAGGGGAGTGCCGCTGCACTGGTATACGTTTTTGCCAGCACTGCATAGATTCAGATCGTGCACAGTCTATAGTCAGGCGGCACGTTTCACTCGCAAACGCATCTGATGTCGTTCTACGGCAATATACTGACCAGCGAATGTCCTCATGCTCCTTCGCTTGCGTGGGACCTAGTCTGCTTTCTATGTGCTGCGCATGTAAGACAGTTTTCGAAACGGCTGGTGGAGTACTAAAGTGCTGCGGAGATCACAAAGGTTTTATCGCGCGAACTGATATCGAACTATCCGGATTAACGATCCAACCAGGGTTTGTTTCTCCTAATGAAGAAGAGTACCTGGTGGCATTCTTTGATAATCCAGCCCCCTTTGCTGCCTGGAAAGTTTCACAAAGCGGAAGGAGGAAACAGGAGTACGGGCCTAAGGCCAATTTTAAGAAACGGAAGTTGAAGGTGGGTGATTTCCGAGCCTTGCCGCATCAGATGAAAACGACTCTGGACAGGGTCCGGTCCTTTGTTGCAGAACAAACGATGAGGGAATATTGTATTGTGGAAGTATCAGTTTTGGAATATACGGCTGAGTGTAGTTGTTTGGATCCTCACATCGACGACACGTGGCTATGGGGTGACCGCATTGGTGGTCTTAACTTGTTGGATGACGTTACTTTAACATTTGTGAGCGCTGATGAGGTCGCAGTGACCGTGTTTGTCCCACGTGGTGCTTTTTTTCTGCTAACCGGTGTAAGCCGCTACGAATGGATGCATGGCATACGGCGTGAGGATGTTAAAAACCGTCGTGTGTCTGTCACATTCCGGGAGTTTGCCGACAATTTGGTCGTTGATCAAGAAATACTTAAAACTATCGTAATGTCCGCTACGACATTCACTTAGTGGCGTTCTGAGTCAGCAACTCGTGTTTCTCCCCCTTAAAGGTTTTTTGCATGCAATTGCACTTACAGCGCAGTGACGTGGTAGTTGTTTTTTTTGTTTTGCGTGACGGTGTTGGAGTATCCGATCAACTATTTCCCCCCTGATAAACTTTATGCCCTTTATATATTGTTTCTACTGATATTTTCCGTACTCTAGGTTGACGACCGGAAGGGATTTTACATCCGTGAGGATAGTAGTAAGATATTGTTTCCGCTATGCTGCCTATACTAAAGGCCGGGGAAGACGAGGGGGGTCCCCGGATCCCCCCTCCTCTATGGTGTGAGGCGAAGCGTGAGGCGTTAATCGATGGCAAAGGAAAAGTTAATCTTGAGGTAATGCTTGTTCATTTTCTTCGGCAAGGACGTTTGAGCAAGCACGATGCACTCAACATAATTCAAAATGCATCAAGTGTACTTCGTACGGAACCCAACGTCCTGAGGATTGCTGATCCTTCGGTTGTAGTCGTCGGCGACGTTCGGGGACAGTTCTACGATTTAGCAAAAATTATATTTATAGGTAATATGTTCAGTAGGGCAAAAACGTATTTGTTTCTAGGTAATTATATTGACTCATGTTTTTTTAGCACCGAGTGTATACTCCTTTTGCTTGCGGCGAAACTAACCCACCCGAGTTGTGTATTTTTGCTTCGTGGAAACCATGAATGCCGTTTTATGTCGAATATTTTCGATTTTCGGGGAGAGTGTCTGAAGAAATATAATGACGATGTTTACGAAGCCATTATGACAGCGTTTGATTGTCTTCCACTGGCAGCTGTTGTAAACAATCAGTATTTTTGTGTACATGGAGGTCTTTCACCAGACGTTACGAGTGTTGACAATATTCGCTTAATTTATCGATTTCGGGAACCCCCGTCGAAAGGGGCTATGTGTGATTTATTATGGTCTGATCCGTTTTGGGATGTAGAGAATCCGTCGTCAGTTTGCGAAGGTTCTAGAGATGATTATTACACCCCTGGAAATGGCCCATCGTACGGTACGGCGCCATGCTTTCTTGACAACGAGCAGAGAGGTTGCAGTTATTTGTTTAACTATCATAGTGTAAAGCACTTTTTGTTGACGAATGGTCTTCTTTGCGTCGTACGTAGCCATGAGGTTCAAGATGATGGTTATAAGTTGTATAGGTTCAACAGTGTTTCCAATTTTCCGTGCATGATGTCCGTTTTTTCTGCCCCTAATTACTGTGATAACTTGCACAACAAGGGTGCAGTCCTCATTCTTGAGGGGAAACAAATAGGTATAAAGCAGTTTTGTTGCTCGCCTCATCCTTATGTTCTCCCAAAGCATCTTAACGCATTTGAATGGTCATTCTCTTACCTGTTGGATAGTGTTCGCGACATATTTGCTTCCATCATTTCGTGTGAGGGAGCATGATGAGACTCAAGTTTCCTGTTTGTAGAACTTACATTGTCGACCCCCTTTCCGTTCTATGCCTACGAGGGCCAGCAGCGAGAGGGTATATATACGCACATATAAGCTTCTTTCTTTTATCTCGCATTTTTGATTTTAACACCGCTCCGTTGTATTTAGGTGTGGGTTAGTATTTAGTTTAAAATTCTTTCAAGTCCTCTCAACTCAGTCAGGGTCGTAAAGAGCAAGACACAGAGGGGAAAGCTGCCCTATAATCGCCTGTGGCACATTTTCGTAAGTCCTCATTAGGTGTTCCTGCGCCAGCGGCGAAAACATTGCATCATTCCGTCGCCGTATGGAACCAACAATTGTGAAAAAAAAAGGATTTAATCGGGGGATCCCCTTGGAGCAGATCACTGTTATGAGGTTTGTTATGAGTGTTGCGAACAGGGAAACAGCTGGTGATGTTTATAGACGTTCTGCTTTGGTATTGAGTATATGATTGCTGTACCAACTGCCATGAGGCAGTCATTCATACTTTTTTTGACTTTTAATTCGTTTTTTGATCAAAAGTGTACGTGTATGGAATCATCTTGAATATTTGGAGAATCAATCATACGTCCGGAAGATTTGAATATAGCAACTTCTTCTACCAGAGACCGAAATACCGGGATGTGTGATTTTATGCGGTTGCCGCTGGGAGCACGCTTCTATGCGTGCCTTTTACGAGGGCGCCTACGTTGTTGCAAGTGTGATCTGTGCGGCATTTACTCGTACAGCGGAGAGCGGGGATATCGCTTCTGGGGTATGCGGGAACGGGACATTGAATGCCTTCTTTTCATCGTTAACACTCAACTTATTGAACATCTGTAGATGTCAAAGGGTGCCGATGCCGACTGATCATCGAGATAGCGACGGAGTTACCGTTGTTCCCTGGAGTGATGTCCGATTTTGCCAAATATGAGAGGAGGAGGTCTGTGTTTTCTCTTTTGACCGGACCGGTTATGAAATGAGTGATTTACCACTGCATTCAGCATGTGCAATGACAGCAGTAAGGTTTGTAACTCCGCTTAAATCACCACGAGTATGTGAGTGCTCGTGTGATATGTTGTACTGCGCAAGAAAGAAACACGTGGACCCAATTCCTGCCGTATCGACCCTCGGCAAAAACGTTTCGAGCACCTCTTCGTTAAATATACGCTTGTGGATGGGCTTGAACGAGAGTGTTCGGCATCAAGATATATGTTTCCTGTGTAGGTAAAGACAATAGATTCGAAGTTGACGTTTCCAGAAGTGTGCAACACGCTGTGGGAAGATTCCACTGGAAGCTGCATAATTTTGTTATGTACAGATGCCGTAGGTTCATTCGGTTGCTTCTAGAACCTCGTTGGAGGATTAGATAGGCATACAGGGAGTACGCCGTTGCTTGCTCGAGGTTATAGTGCACCTCCTGTTGACACGAACGGACATACGCACGTGTGTGAACACGAAGTGCCCTTCAAACCTTAAGGATTCGATGTTTCAGTCTACTTTATCATGCTGAGGGGTTAAACTGACCTATGTGTTTTTGCACTTGGGTGTGGTTTTAGAATTCTTTGAGAGGCGGGATATTAGCATGCAGTGCCTCTGTGCTCTATATCTTCCATGCACATCCGGTCTGGTGAATGACCCTATCTCTTTACTACGCGGTGTCATGCGGCTTATACTGACAGTTGTTAACTCTGGTGCATCCTGCTGGCGTGTTAATGGCCCTCGTTGAGCGGTGAGATGTGGAGCTCCCCTCCTTTTCAAGTGGTTCTGTAAATGGTGGCTAATCGTAACTCATTCTACAGATTTGCAGCTATGTTTTTTCCGCAGGCGCGCTGTGCAGAGATGTGTGATGCTTACAGGTGGATACCACATACTGCTCCGTTGCTGTGCGGGTTATGCTTGGGATGCAGACATGGAAGGATTGGGGAATACTGACTTCCACGATGTGGGTGGCGTTAACGCTGACGAAGAAAAATATTGTTTTTGTAGATTGATTGTCAAACGAGCTGCGCGGGTGGCGTGGTGGGGGAAGGGCGTTGTTTTATTCTCTGTGTCGCTCAAGCGCTAGATCATGCACTTGAAGGAGTGTCCACCAGCGTCATCGGTGGGGTGGCTGCGCCCTTCGTTGACCATCTACATGTTTGGGTCGAAATCACTGGCGTTGTCGTCTGCTGTATTCGTGTTGGATTGCTTTACGATGGGGCGGAAGCAACGACTCCTCTCAGCAGTGGTAAATGTTCCTCTGACGTTGCGTCTGATGCTGTATTTCTCAACTTCATACAAGGGGGAGGAACCGAGATTACCACCATCTACATGTGTTCTTGGGTCTTCACAGGGCAACAATTTTCTTCTTTTACCCGGCGCCTTTGCGGAGAGTGGCTGCACCACGTTCTTCCCAGGTCGAGAGGGCTTAATGAGTGAATTACAGGATGAATTGTGGCTACAGTTGCCGTCGAGGCTACTGATTTTAGCTAGATTAGATTTAGCGAACTTTTTATTTGCAGTTGTAGGTCGTTTGCCGAATAGTGGGATCAACCTCTTTCAGCAAAGGCCCCCTTCATCACTGGCAGTTTTACCCAAACGTTGCATGGGCATGACTCTTGTTGCCCTTACAACGTTGTAACTCCTCGCGGAAATGTCTCGATTGTGTCTCTTTCGTATGGACACTTCATTTGGAGGAGGTTTTATCCCTTTTTTTCTGATAAATTGATTTGTTGCAGCAACCTCGTCGTCCCCCAACATGAGTTGCACGGATCAATATTAAAGTGGAAAGAAGGGGTGCTACGACGCAGTGCTTTTGGTCGATGTCGGTAAGGTATCGCTTTGCTTCGCATTACAGGTTTTTTGTTTGGGGGTATTGCGCGGACGGTGTGTTTGTGTGTGTGTGAAAAGACTATGGGGGTAGCGAAGAAGGCCCGGTAAAGGGTCAGGTCGTGATGGAGCCGTGACAAACAGTAGGAGTGGTGGTAGCATCGAGAGGTGTCGCAACTCGGGCTTCGGTGCGCACAATATATGGGAAACGTTGCCCTCAAGGACCCCGCTGCCAGCTACTCGGTATTGGGGCGAAGGGACAAACTTGAAGTCATGGAGTTTGCTGAATTCCCTTCCAGTGAGAGCCTGCGGGTTGATCAGTTTAGACCAGTTTTAGGATGACCAAAATCTGGAACTTCAATATCCCACTGTTTTGTCTCCGCACAGCCTTAAGGTTGTGAAACGTCACGAACAGGGAGTGCCGTAGGACCACGTGGGTACCCGCTTTAATAACCGCAGGGGCTAGCCGTGTTTTACTATTCCCCTCCCCGATAAAAGAGGCAGTAGCACTGTTCCTTCTTGTTTTCATATTTGTTTTCGTTTTGTAAAAAAAAAAAATTCCTTGGATGCTCTTCTTTTTCCTCCTAACCTTTTATCAATTATTCCAATGGAAAAAAAAAGCAGCAACAGGACTCACCGGCCACTATGGTGGATAAACTAACCCCACCATTCGTTCCTCCGTTTCAGCACACGAAAATGCCTGCAGTGCCGTGCCGGGCAAGCAAAGGGCATCATCAGGTTCAGCTGCAGCACTCCGTGATAACGTTTGGTTCACCAAATGTGGAGGATGGTTCAAGATTCTTCAGGCAGGTAGTCGAAGGCGTGCGCACAGGTTCAGAGCGAGTGCTGCCAAAGGATGAAAGTAGACGATGCCTCAGTGGTGAGAGCGATGGCGCGACTAGTCGAAGGTTACAGCAGCTGAATACTGACCTTCAGCAGGCGCTACAGAAGCTACGGCAGAGGGACCGGGAAGAAACTAAGCTACGACGAAGGTTGTCTGTAGTTCAACTCAAGCTAGAGGAAGCGGCTGAGCGTCACAGTGCTACGATAGAACACGTCCTCGGGCTGATGGACGTGTACGGATCACGGATGGAGGAACAGAGGATGGAGCTTCAGCGATTGCGCGCAAAGGTAAATAACTGTGATAAAACCTCCGAAGGGCTTAGAAACGAGGGGGTAATCAGTGCTCCAGTTGGAGTCCGTGGGTTGAAGGCTAGTGCTGTGCAGGCAGAGAATGAAAGCCTGAAGAATCGCGTTAAGTCACTCACTGATGAGAGGGAGGAGTTGAGGAAAATGACACAAAGGCTACAGGATGAAAAGGAGGAGAACCTACAAACTTTTTCCAACATACGGAACAAGTTAACGGCCGATATCATGGATAAACAACAACAAATACATCAAGCTAACAAAAAATTGAAAGAGTTATCGGATGAAGCTGCGGCTAGGGATATCTTGGTTCAACAAGTGCGACTTTTCGTGCAAATGGTTTGCCAGCCTGATTTCCACGTGGTTAAGGACACCTCTCTCCAACCAGTCGACCGGAGCAGGACCGAACCAACAGGTTTTGTTTTAGTTCCCCTGACGCTGATGCTGCAGGGTTACTCTCTACTTTCAAACGAAGACCGCGATGACCTTGTAGAACTGTACCGGCAACGGCTCACTTGAAAAGTAACACCCACGCCGGCTGATACCTCGTACTAAAACCACGTGGAGTAGTGTGTGAAACAGTATTTTTTCTCCCCGTTCTTTCTCATCAGCACGCTAATATAACTTCTTTACCTCGCTACGCAACGGGTGCGTACGCCGAGAGGGTCAGAAACGCATGTTAGCCACTTATTTTTAAAAAAAGAAAAAGAGAGCAAACACTTCTCGGTCCTGTGGGGAAGAAGTGTCCCTATTTTTCACCACATTTTAGTGTTGGTTACTTAAAACATTTGCTCGGGGTATCTGCGCATACATTGGGCAAACTGTGTATCAGCCGTTTGGTGATGTATGTGGTGGCATAAACATGGTGGTACACGAACTCCCCACCCCCATCCCCGCGGTAGAAGAAGTCTACCATGTGTCACTAGCGTTCATGTGCAATTTTTGTTTTTGTGATGGCAACAACAGAGAGGACCATTGGCAGTAACAGTTTTCTCTCTTTTTTTTGTTATTTTGTGCACACAAATGGACATTGTCTTTTTTCGTGTATTCCATAATGGTTTTAGCAGATCGTACGTGTACGTTTTGGCCTGCCTCTGTGTTTCTTTCCCGTACTATTGCTCTCCGTTCTGTCCCCTCTCCGGCGTATTGTCGTTCAGCTTTAGGTCACCAAAGGTGACGTAGCTTGCTGTGGCCATCAATACGGAAGGAAAAGAAGGGAAAAGGACGTTTATAACTCGGAAAACAGGGCCCCGGTAGCGTAGTCTAGTGACCAGTGTGAGCACCTCTAAGCAAAAAAGAAGTTAAGGGAGAGAAAGATAGGACAAAGTACGAGCGTGTGGAAGAAAGGGGAGGTAATCGACGCAACACCTTGGTTTAATGTCTGTCGCACCAAAACGTACGGCCGAGTTGCTGTGGCTAGAGCAGCAGCGGGCGAGGCAGTATGAACAGCATCGGAAACGTGTGGAGCAACAGAAACCATGTGTCGACAACAAGACTCCCCGAAATCTAAGCTTGAGCAACAAGCGCGCCCTCATGGAGCAAGAACGACGAAAATGCATTGACGAGGAAAACAGACGGTTAGTTGTGAATATGTCCGCTATTATGGAACGTGGAGGCGGCATCGACAACAAGGAACCTTGGCGTCGTACCAACGGCCCCCGCGACGCAGAAATTCGTCGGAGAAGAGAACAGCAAAAGCTTGCGGAGGAGAACTTAAAATTACTTCACCGTTTAGAGAACGTCAAGCCTGTGTATCGCCTTGAAAAGTGGGAAATGGAGCGAGATGAAAACGAGATACTCGTCGACCGAATCAGCCGCTACCCGTACATACCAATGAATAGAAGGAAGGGCGTGGGTGAGTAGTAGATAATGTTCTGCAGCCCCACTCTGCGTGCTGGCTGTTACTTCTTTGCAAGTATTTAGTCGCCCACTTTTACCCCTCTCCCTTGGGCTGCGGCATCCTTTTTTTTTTTTTTAGCAGGCTACCGCTCCACTTATGTATGTATTCTGTGAAGTTTACTAGAGACCCTGCATATTTTATCCGTGTGGCGTGTCAAGTCGTGGCCCACCCGCCATATATGTGAGCACACACGCATATATAAATATATATATGAATCTGATTGTTTGTGAAATAGATGTGTCAACTACTGGGGAAGAGCAACGACACAAACGGAGGAAACGCCACTCACTTAGCCGACGTTGTCTTTCTCGTGCCTTTTTTTTACGGTCTAACATATGGCAGCTCACAAACTCGTTAATATATGAATTTTTTGCACACGTATCAAATCTTCTTTACTCCTTTTCTTTACGGGGTGCAGCTTCCAATTCACACAGAACAAATAAATAAGCATCCATACACAGTTGCAAGGGCTAAGTGTCCGATCGATGGTTGTGAATTCTGATGGGGTGCTTAAGGACAACTACACAGATGATCAAACATCGGAAGAAGACCCTAACGGTGATAACATAAGGACAAACAGGTCAAGCGATGATGGCCCAAGGAGGGGCATAATGAGATTTACTGAGCCGCTGTTTAGTCGGGTGATACCACACGGTGGAACCCTTTCCAACACTTTCACTTTTGCCTCGGCTACCCTCGGTGGAAGCATAGTCGCCCTGCCATGGGCTTTCCACGCGGTGGGAATAGTGATGGGTACCGTCTACCTGTTTTTGATGACATTAGTGACTGCATACACCGTCACCATTATTGGATTTGTCATGAAGAAGTCGCGATTCAGTGGCTTCGAGCAGATGTCCCTAGTTGTGCTGGGCCGGGGTGCTGCCTACTTGATGTCCGTTGTTATGGGCGCCAGTTGTCTTGGTGCTGCTGTCGCTTATGTCATCGCCGTGCGCACTTTGCTTGAACCGCTACTGCAGCAGTCTCCGTTGACATCAAATTTTTTTGGAACGACCGCGGGTGTCCGCCTAACAACATTTTTTGTTTGGCTGTTGGGGATGCTTCCGCTTGTTCTGCCAAAACAGATCAATTCCCTGCGCTACTTCTCGGCGATTGGAGTAGTTTGTGTGGTTTACTTTTCAGTCGCCATAATTGCACACGCCACTATGGCTGGAGTACCGAAGCGTGGTGACGTTTCAATGTTTCAGGGTGGAAACATCGCAGTTGAGGGATTTGGTATTTTTATCTTTCCGTATCTATGTCATTGTGTTGCATTCCAAACATACTATGAAATGAGGATTCCCAGTGTGAGAAAATTATTTATTTCAACTACCATCGCCATGATCTTTTGCTCTGTACTGTACTGGTTTGCAGGCGTGTTCGCCTATTTGGAGTTCGGCCCGGAGGTTAAAGACTCAGTGTTGTACATGTATGATCCCATCAGTGATCCCATGATGTTCGTTGCGTACGTGGGGCTCGTTGCCAAATTATGTGTTTCCTACGCGATGAATATGCTTCCTCTGCGAAACACAGTGTATTTCCTCCTTCAGTGGGAGATTCAGCAGCTACCATATTGGAAGCACACAGCTGTAGTGACTGTAATGTCCATATTGGTACTTATTTGTGGCATTTTCTTTCCCAAGATCAGCACTGTGTTTGGTTTCGTAGGCTCTGTTTGTGGCGGCCTCATTGGCTTTATTTACCCCGCTCTTTTCTACATGTATTCAGGAGACTGGTCATTGGCGACTGTTGGATGGTTTCACTACATCATGACTTACTGCGTCTTAATGCTTGGTGTCGCCAGCGTGGTGTTCGGCACGGCGGCGACGATTTATGCGATTATCAATTAGCCACACACTTTGTGTGAGGTTTCATGTGCGTACGTAATGCCTGGTTTTCTTGGCACCGCAGTGTGTTTGTGCACACAAACTTTTGGAGCGTCTGCCGTTTGTTTTTTCGCCGCAGGGCGAGGGGGGAGTTAACAGGCGGGATACGACGAAAGGCGCGTGTTCGCTGTCGTTTTTCTTAATGTTTTTTCCACAGCTGCTCCTGTTCCCCATTTTTCCACACATAGAAATAGATGCGTCTTCACTAACCAAATGCGTCCAGGGGGTTCGCCCCATATTTGTTTTATTCCTCTCTCTCTTTTAACGAACATTAATTGTGAATCGTGGTCCCATAGCGGTGAATAAATAACGGATATACCCACTTTGGCCACTGATAAAAGCGACCGTGATAACCTTGCTTGACAGTGAAGGGAGTATGAGTCATATTGCGCTACTGAAAGAATCACAAGATAAGTGCGGCAGGATGCAAAGTGCCATAACGCTCGAGAGGAGGGGAGAGGGAGTGCGGGGTCAATTGTACCAATAAAGTAAGTCGATTCCTATGCTTCCCTGTGCAGTGAATGTGGAAAACGCAGAAGAATTTAACTCTTTTCCTTTTTTTTTTTTACTGAAGCCGCGTGACACAATCAACCATTGCTCCATCAAATACGTGGGGAAAACAACAACAACAACCAGACTTACTCTTCGCCCCACCCCCTACTACCACAAAAAGTTAACAGGTAACATTAAAAGTGAAAACGCAGACTAATAACAATAAGATCCGAACATGTTCCGCTGTGTCGTCCGTTTTGGTGCCAAAGACATCCGTTTTGGCACGGAAGCACGTCAATCTATGCTGAAGGGCGTACAACGCGCTGTGGAGGCTGTTGCAACGACCCTTGGGCCTAAGGGACGTAACGTGATTATCGAGCAATCGTACGGTGCTCCGAAGATCACGAAGGATGGTGTAACCGTTGCGAAGTCGATCGAGTTCAAGGACCCGTTTGAAAACATGGGTGCGCAGCTCGTGCGGCAGGTATGCAATAAGACAAATGACCTCGCGGGTGATGGAACGACGACATCGGCTGTCCTCGTTGCAAGCATCTTTAGCGAGGGTATCAAATCGATTGCAACCGGGACGAATCCCATTGACATGAAGCGTGGTATGGACCGCGCCGTGGAGGTGATCCTGAAGAACATCGAATCTCAGAGCCGAACGGTAACAAATACGGAGAACGTTGTGCAGGTTGCGACGATTTCCGCGAACGGTGATGTTGAACTCGGCAAGCTGATTGGGGAGGCGATGGAGAAGGTGGGGAAGGATGGCGTGATCACAACACAAGATGGGAAGACATTGACGACTGAGCTGGAAGTTGTGGAAGGCATGAGTGTGGACCGCGGTTACATCAGCCCGTACTTCGTAACTGACGCGAAGACTCAGAAGGCCGAGCTTGAAGATGCGTTCGTGCTTGTGTCTGCAAAGAAGTTGAACAACATTCATACGATCTTACCGGTGTTGAATCACGTGGTGCGCAGTGGGCGACCATTGCTGATCATTGCGGATGATGTGGAGAGTGAGGCCCTGACGACGATGATTTTCAATAAACTTCAAGGAAAGCTGAAGATTGCGTGCGTGAAGGCTCCAGGTTTCGGGGACAACAAGGCTGCGATGCTGCAAGACATCGCCATTTTCAGTGGTGCCTGCGTTGTTGGTGAGGAAGGCAGTGGTGTGGAACTTGACGCTGAGAAATTCGACGCCAGCATCTTGGGGAGTGTGAAGAAGGCAACAATCACGAAGGACGATACAGTACTGTTGAACGGTGGTGGCGACGTTGCGATGATGAAAGAACGCGTGGACCTGCTGCGCGGGCTCATTGAGCGCGAGACGAGTGACTATAACCGCGAGAAGCTTCAAGAACGTCTTGCAAAACTGAGTGGTGGCGTTGCCGTAATCCGCGTTGGTGGTGCTTCTGAGGTGGAGGTGAACGAGAAGAAGGACCGCATCACAGATGCCCTGTGCTCGACCCGCGCTGCGGTGCAGGAAGGCATTGTCCCTGGTGGTGGCGCTGCGTTGCTGCGTGCGAGCAAAGCATTGGACGGATTACTACAGGATCAGTCACTCACCGCTGATCAACGGACTGGCGTGCAGATCATCCGTAACGCGGTGCGGTTGCCCGCCCACCGCATTGTTGCCAATGCTGGAAGGGAAGGTGCTGTTGTTGTTGAGAAGGTGCTCGAGAACACTGATGCCGCTGTTGGTTACGATGCGCAGCTTGATCGCTACGTGAACATGTTTGAAGCCGGAATAATCGACCCCGCGCGTGTGGTTCGTGTTGCGCTTACTGACGCTGCGTCTGTTGCCAGCCTCATGATGACGGCAGAGGCCGCGGTTGTGGATTTACCGAAGGATGATGCACCTGCTGCAGGTGGTATGGGAGGCATGGGTGGTATGGGAGGTATGGACGGCATGTATTGATGCTGAGGCAACCTGAGAGCATTGAGCAGGTGTTGTCCTGGTCATAATGTTCCGCACAGAATTGAACGTCATTATTATTTATTTATTTATTTATTTATTATTATTCAGCTCGTGTTTTAAATTAATTATTATCATTATTATTGTCGCTTCAGTAGGGTTCTAATTCCAGGTTATTCGAGTTGTCGAGTCTGTGGTTCGCGGGAGGGGAGACTCTTGGAGGGAGGTACTGTGTTTGAGATTTTGTTGTAGATATGGATGATAGCGTCAACTTGTCTTTTGTCTTTGTCTTTCCAATCATTATGTATATATTTTTCTGTTTTTTTTTTCCTCTTCTGTCTAGGTGTTTTATTTTGCCTTTTTTGATTCATCGATAGGTAATGGACGGTGGCTTCCCTTGGACCAAACACGTGGAATGGAACCGGTTTCGAAACTTAGGTGAAGGTGTTGGTGGGTTTAAAGGCTTTAGGTGTTGTGGGGGCGGTCAAAGGCGTGGTCTATGTGGCACGGAGCTCAGTGTGTGTTGTGACTGTTGTTTAGTTGTTAACGAGAGCGTACATAATCGCCTTGCGGTTGGCTTGAAAAGGGCAACACCTGAGCCGTTGTGGCAGCCCACCCGTTTAACTTCACCGTACTGCATTTTGTGTGCGAATGGCCTTCGGGATGATTTCTACACTTCGTGTATGTCCTGGGGTAGGGAAAGTGTTGCCCTCTCTTTGGGTGAAAAAGTCCTTTTGTTTAAATCGTCTTCCCCACGTGAGAGTGCGGTTTCTCTGAATTTGAGCGGGGAAGCCTGCGGTTATTCAGAGTCAATATCATCAGTAGCTGTTTCCCAGTTTTCGGATTCTCATTGCTTTCTTGGCGGCGTAAATGGGGCTGTTGGGTTGTATGAGTCACATGGGGGTGGAGAATTATCACTCTCGAGCTCCTTTGAGATGCCGCCCCCTCTCTTTGGGGGTGATTTGGCTTCCGAGGCTGCTTTTAGTGGTGCAACCACCAGTATACGCTGCCTATCGACAACTAATGTTCATCCGTGGGTGGTAGCTGCCGGGACGGCGGCGCATGGACTTTTTGTACTTGATAGCCGTTTTACAACCCCTGCTGCACGGATGTGTGGCTCCGACCTGTGGAACTCAGTTGATTGTAGACATTCTCAGAGACCACTGTATCCTTCTGAGGCGATTTCGCTGCTTTCGTCTTTGAATGGCATTTGCGGTGTGTCGTGGAACTCGTCTGGTTCCCTGGTTGCGACAGGGGAAAGTGGCGGCTTGGTGAACATATGGTCCCTTTCTAACACTCGTTCTCCTGTGCAGCGGATTAGATTGCCCAGCGCTCATACGACGGTGAAGGCCGTTGCGTTTCACCCGACCAACCCATACGAGCTAGTTCTTGGTGGGGCTGCAGATGATGGCTGTGTCCGCGTTTATGATGTCTCATCTGCGACGCCGCATTACAAGTGGGGTGTATCTACGGGATGCCAAGTGACACAGGCATTGTATTCTCCTGACGGTTCATTCATTGTTTCTGCACACGGCGCACGGCTCAAGGCCAGTGTAGCCATTGACGCGGCCAGTGCTCAGTCGCACGCGACAAGAGCCGGTGTATCGCGTACTGATAGCGGTGGAGGGGGTTGGGGAGCAGGTGATGAGTTGCAGTGGTTGACAGAGAAGTTTGAGCGGGCTATGAAATGTAGCGAGAATGCGGCAGAGTCCTCGATCGACACGTGTTTAGGGTTCAACAGGGTGTCGAGTTCTGGACTGAACGAGGCTAAGCCCTTATTGTCGGAGGCGCCACCTTTCTCTCTTGTGATGTGGAGGAAAGGTACGCAGCACCAGGGAACGACCCCAATGAGTTTCACCCACGGGAGTGGTATCCATCATCAGTGTACCGCAGGTTCACCTTCACGCCGGTGTGAACCACTTCCACTTGTTTCTATGTACACGATGATGGGCCATCGATCGCGACCGCTGCAACTTGCAGTCCCTTTCTCACAAACTGCAGACCAGGGCTGTATTGCCTCAATCGCTGGCGGTGCTGATTGTACAATTCGGTTCTGGAAGTGTTTTTATTCTAGAAGCGAAATGGTAAACTGGGGGCAGCGTGTGTGCGCCTCGTTAAGGACTGCGATCACAGAAGAGGATGTTGAAGAAATGACGGCCATGCCTCTGCGCTAAGAGGGGCGCGCACATATCGAAACGTGTGCGTGCTTATAGATATAGAGATAATTTGGTGAGTCGCCCCAGTGGCGGTTCCGTCCCTCTCCTCCTTCATAACGTTATATGTTGTTTGTTTGACACGCTTGAAGTCCCTCGCGTTTTTTCACACCCTAATAGCGAAGTAAGCCATTCACCCGCGGGACTCCCCGATCCCTCATTTTTTTGATTGGTTACCTCGTTGCATAGACACATGGCAAGAACATTATTTTCTTGAGCAAACATGTGGCCGGCGTTGTTTTATTTATATTTTTTCCCCTTAGAATGAAAGAGAGCGATGACAGTAAGGATGATGTTTTAAAGACCATGTGGGTCCTTTTCACTTTGTATCAAGTCTCACAACGGCTGTAGAGATAGCGGCCGAATTTCGGGCGAAGATTTTTCAAAAAAGTAATTAGTTAGAACGCGTGCCGCAAACGGTGGTGCAACTCCTCCTATTTCTTTTTTTTAAAAACATCGATTATTGTTTCAGCTACGAGCGTGTGGTAAACGTGTTGGTGGGGCACCCCGCATCAATTCATCTTTGGAACGTCTGCATGGAGGTTGGTTGGTTGTGGCCACCTAGAAGAACTCTTCTTTACACACCCTTTTTTTTATTCGTAGAATATCTTAGACACGAGGGTTTGTAGCGTATTTGTCCCCACCAGTGAGGAATGGAGTATCGGTGGCTGAATAGGGTTCTCACTGTGGAATTATGCATGTCCATCATAGCCTTTCATCTCGTGCATTTCACCGGAATCGACTGGAATGCTTACATGCAGGAGGTGAAGGGCTTTCTGGATGGGGAGCTCGACTACATGAAGTTGAAGGGTGACACCGGCCCTTTGGTGTACCCCGGCGGTTTCGTATGGTCCCATTCCGCACTTTATTTCATGACGAAAGGTGGTGTTGATGTCGAGATGGCACAGTGGCTGTACTTGGGGATCTATGTGATGGTGCTGGTGTTAGTTGCACATTTGTACTACAACTCGGGGCTTCGTGGGAGGTTGTTCATTCGTCTCCTCCTTTCCAAGCGAATCCGGTCACTCTTCATGTTCCGGCTCTTCAACGATTGTTGGGCCATGTTTCTGGTCTACTTGTCGGTTATCTGTTTCGCCAGGGGGCGGCGATGGACTGTTGGATGTTTGTTGTACAGTATGGCCGTGTCAGTAAAAATGAACATTTTTCTCTTTGCTCCTGGTCTTCTACTGATTCTGTGCAAATCACTTCCTTTTACCGGGGTGGTCAGATGTCTCGCAGTGTGTGCATTGTGGCAAGTAGTTGCGGGGCTGCCCTTTCTTCTCCACAATCCACGGTCATATATTGTACGGTCGTTTGACCTTGGTCGTGTATTCACGTATCGATGGACTGTCAATTTCAAGCGCATCTCGGAAGAGATATTTTTTTCGTCCAAGTTTAGCAGGAGTTTGTTGGTGATGCTAGCTGTCAGCTGGTTGTTAGTGTGTTTCCGGCGTTGGTCCAAGCGTGCTTACCGGCGTGGCCGGTATGAGAAGCGAGAGGGGACTGTGGTACTTGTGGGTGCGTCAGATGAAGAGGTCTTTCACAATGTCACCTTAACCCTGATGGAGTCTAATATGATCGGCGTTATCTTCGCTCGTTCATTACACTATCAGTTTTTTCTGTGGTTTTTCTACTTCGTACCGTTTGTCCTCTCTGCCACACGACTACCGCTGGTGGTGAAAGTGGTTGCCTTTTTAGCAATCCAATACGGATTCGAGGTGTACCCGAGCACAACCGCGTCATCCAGTGTTCTTCTGAGTGGCTTTTTGTGTGTATGGCTGGGCATGCTCCTTTTCCCCTCTGAATATAGCGAAACTACTGGAAAAGAGACGACGGTAACCCTTACAGCTGTGAAAAGGGGAAAGTAGGCAACCGGAACAAGTGATCTTGGAAACAGTGGCACATGGGCGGAACGACATCACCGTGCGCAACGCAAATCGTCGTTGGTGGACCGTTATCGTTCGCTGTTTCATCTTTGAACTGTCCAGGTGGTTTCCGCTCGTCGTTTTGCTGTACTTCGTAATGCGATGATCGGCTGTAGTTCACCTGAATGTTGTTAACACGCGGAGCGGTATGGCCTTGATAAGATGGCAGGCCTCACTACTCCCTCTGATTTATAATTTCCATTTGGGCCATTAGTGTGTGTTCTGGCTGTTCCATCGTTTTTTGTGGCCTTTGTTTTTTTTTTTCGAACCCTCAAAGCATTCTTTCCTACGTGTTTGTCTCCCCGTATTCTTTGCATCGTTGGCATAGCGACGTGTAAGAGCGGTTGCCGTAGTTTAAAGGATCAGAAACGATAGGAAGGGACGGAGGGAAAGGTGTGTCGAAGAGACTAAGAGAAACAAAGGGCAATTGGGTCGCGTCGGGGTCAGGCCAGAGGTGTTTTCTGCAGTTCCTCTCCATCGTTTTGGGTGACGATTGGACCCGCAGAGCCGTGGTGCAGTGGAGCGCATCCTCGACCCCCTTAGCCTTCCCTCTCAGCAGTTGTCTGTGATGGGATTCTTCTCGTTTAAGAGCAACGAGAAACTGAAAAGTGGCGCTGATGGAAGGAATGCCACCGGAAGTGGAAGTATCAAACCGTCTGGTCCCACCGATGGCGACGGCGGATTCTCAGGTTCGTCCGGCCGTCCTGTTGCACTAACTGCAGAGGAACATCACGAGGGCGTCGACCCACTAGGATATATGTCACACTTGCCCGTCACTGATATCATAGAGCTCTACACCAGTTTCCGCAACTCACTGCAGGAGTGCCCCGATCTTGTGCAAAAGAGGTATTTCGTGAGCACCGTGAAGACTCTTTCCTCCCAAATGAAACTGAGAGATTTCAGTGAAAAGAGTATCAGCACACATGACGGCACAAAACTGCCGATAGTTAAGCGTGTCTTGAGGGAAGTTCCTTCCGTGCGCTCGCGGCTAGCACTTGCGTTGCAAAATTTCTGTCACGTCACCGATTGGGAGCTGGAAAATGAGGAAATCGAGTGCGGAACTGGTCTTCTTGCCACTCTCCGTGGCGAGTCATCGCGCTTGAGGAGCGGCCATGAAGTAGATGAGGGCGAGAGTGCGGCCAGATTGATCCCGCGTATGGATTCCTTTGATCCAACCCATATATACAACCTGGTTTCGACAACTGATAAGTTACCTTCGATGCAGGAGATGGCCGAACTGATCCGGAGGACGAATGAGTTGCTCCTTCAGGAGGTTAACGTTGTGCTGGTGTCTGCACCATGCGTTGTGGTAGGTGACATACATGGACAGAAAAAGGATCTCATAGACAATGTTCTTGCGGCGGGTGGGCCAATAGCCCCGTGTGGCACCGATGCGGTACCCGAGGGTAAACCTGATGATGGAGCAGCGAAACCCACAAGGCGGAATTACTTATTTCTAGGGGATATCGTCGACCGAGGTCCAGAAAGCTTGGGTTGCCTCGCGCTTTTGTTTGCTGCTAAGCTAATGGCACCCAAAAGCGTTCATCTTCTCCGGGGGAATCACGAGAGCTCTGAGACAAACCGCAATTATGGTTTCCTGAGAGAGTGCTGGGAGCGGTACCCGATTAATAGTCCGGGGGGCGGTGGTCCTACAGCCTGTACTGGTGGTAACACCGCAATGGACTGCGTGTGGGAGCTTCAAAGTCATCCCCTGTGGGTACTGGCGAATGAGACGTTCCGCAGTCTTCCTCTTTGTGCAGTTGTGACAGGGGAGGCTGTCTCTCCTTCTGCTCTCCCCAATTGCGGCAAACACAGGGAAGCTGACCGTCAGGGCGGCCTCACTTTGTGTGCGATGCATGGTGGCCTTTCGCCTTTCATCGCCGAGAGTCTCGACGGTATTTTGGCTGTTAATCGGTTCCGTGACATTGTCGATGGTCCACTTGCGGACCTAACGTGGGCCGATCCCGTATCAGCGCTGGCTCTGTTTTCTCCTGGAAATGTAGCTGCTGCGACAACAACAGCTGGAAATGTCGGCAGTGAATTGAGCGATACCAACAACGGTGCCCCGCCTCAACAGCAAGAAGGAAGGTTTCAACATCATCGCATGGCCGTCCAGCGCAGTGAACCCGTTCCCACAACCAGCGCGACTGTTGGCCACGTGCTAAGCTCCAGAGGCCGCGGTCACAATTTCGGTGAGGACGTAACGCTGCGGTTCCTTCGGAAGAATAAAATGGATTTTATTGTGCGTGCCCATCAGTGTGTGATGGAGGGTTATGAGTGGCAGCACCAGCGGCGGCTTTTGACGCTATTTTCCGCCCCCAATTACTGCGGCTGCGGCAACAAGGGTGCTATTCTCATCGTACACGAACGCGGAGACCCCGAGCTGGTGCAGTTTGAAGCAGCTGGTATTCAGATTTGCGGTGCCATTGCGGCAGTGAGTCCGAAACCGTCACCGGTCCCACCAAAGGAATTTTGTAGTTAACGTATCTCAGGGTATGGGCACTAGGGCGGTGAAAAGAAAAAAGGAGAGTGGGAACGTTTAGCGCAAAGTTGAGGCATGTAGGCACTTTCTTGTTTTTCTTTACTTTTCCATATTTGTTTGCTTGACGCTGTGCTGTGCTGTGCTTCCTGTGAAGAGGAAGAAGTGTGATGGTGTGTGCGGGTACCACCGCATCGATTTTGTAGCAATGACATATTTGAGTTATGCCCTCCTCCCTCTGTAATTACTTTTTGACTGGTGTCTACGAGAGACCCTCCAACTAACGACGACATCTGGAGGCAGGAGTGTTGCTTGGAATCCGAGCGGATACGGTATTGAAACCGAGCGACCTCGCGCGACTCGCCCGCAGCGTTTGAAATCAATGCAACAGGAACAGGCATCTTTCCTTGGAATCTAATAAGGTTGGAATGCCCATGAAATTACAAGCTTCCTCCACATTTTCTACGCGTAGCTACGCGACAGGGAGAGCTGCAGGCATTAAAGGTTGTGCCGTAAAGATAGCAGTGTTCTCGAGAGAAAGACGGAAAGGCAAAAGGGGTTTGATGCGAAGGTAAATTCTGTATTACTGTGAGTTTTGAAGTCTTCTGCACGTTTGGGAGACGGCGCCAGTTCTGGGGCTTGCAGCACCTCCAAAAACTTTCTTGCATGGGCCCCTTGAGTGTAGGGTCTCAGAAGATCTCATATTTATTTGATACAACCTTTAAATTTTTTTGTTTTGTGTATATTCCTCCATTTTTTTTTGAATCTTGGCATGCTGTTTAGTTGCTGACGGTGCAGTCCTTCACATGCGGCAGGCTCAAATCTACGCGTGTGTGCTCGTTGCAACCCTTTGCTTGTGTTGCGGTAACGCATTGTGGGGAGATGCATATGACGCCAGTGAGAGTCGTACGATTAATTTTATCATTTACTGATGCACGTTCATGGGTTCGTTGTTGTGTTCTGGGTGTAATCGTTGGGAAGTGATGCACACAATCACACAACTCCGTCACTGAAAAAATACCTTTTGAGTCATGTACTTGACTTCGTGGGTGCATCAATTGACCTCGCCACTGCGTTCTGCCGGCCGTTTGCCCCTCCATTTATAGGGGAAGGGGGGAAGCGCTGAGGAAGTTGAGCATTGCAACGTTGCAAAGTGCGACATTGTCCGCAAGGTGGATGAAGTTAAGCCTCCCTTCCCCCATCCGTGCTGCTTCTTGTTGTGTCCTGAATCCTTTCGAATTCGTTTCTTTTTTTTTTAATTGTTATTGTTGTTGTTGTTTTGGACCCTCCTCGTCTCAGAGGAAGGTCGAGGATGAGAGGATCGGCTGGGTGCCGCGGACATTGGTGTGTTGAATGAGACGAGCCTCTTCGTGTGAGTTGGAACAAATTGCTGCCAAGCATCGTTGTGGTACGGCCACTTAATCTCCAGGATTGTTATGGTTGTTCTATTTTTGCATTATTAGTGGAGCCTTTAGTGCATTATTTGTTTGTTTCAGCTACGGGCTTTTGGTTGGGGCAGTTTATAAAGCGTCCAGAAGGAATTAGGAAGCGCGTACTTCTCTTCTATGGCTTGCAGGCCGTGCCCCGTTTTTGTTACTAGTGGCATCTGACATTTCGATGGGGGCTACTGCATTATTTTGTTTTCTCCTTTTTCATTTTGGGGTGCTGGTGGTGAAAGCAACGATACCTAGTATTTTTTTCTAACGTCGAACTCTCTGTTCCGCAGCTCGGCGAAGCAGAATAAAATAAAATCACGAGCATGAAGTTGCTGTGCAATTGGGGTTTTAAATGGCGACAACGCAAAACACGAAGATCTTCCACTTTTCCCCCCTGACCCAGTTAATAGCGGGTTCGAGTACAGATATTAGTGTGTACACAAGTGCAAAAGCGCGCACATATTATTCTGCGGAAGCGTAATGCCGCAGCTGCGGGTGGAGTATGCCAAGTCCGGACGCGCGAAGTGCTCTGCCGCATCGTGCAATAAACCGATCTCCAAGCACGAGGTGCGCGTTGGCATTGCCGTTATGTTCCAACCCGTGGGGAGCACTAGCGGTGAACCAACTCTGTCTTACAAGTGGCGTCATGTCTGTTGTTTCACTGAGCGTCAAATAAAGAACGCTGAAGCTGAGGGTGGACTCGACGCTATTGAGGGCCTTGAGGAACTGGCGGAGGTGGATAGAGATCTTATAGCACAAATGATGCGCGGGGAGTTGATTGACCGGATGGATGTTATGGGGCGCGTTGGAGACGTCGAGAACTCGCCTGCCAGCCGTGATTCCCTAAAGGGAGAGAAGTTTTCCCATTCCGACGGGAGGGCCGCGACAAAACGCAAACGAGGTGATGGGTCCGAGTCAAGGGAGACGGGTTCTCCACCAGACCTATCAAAAAGAGGCAAGTCCAAAAAGGGTGGTGTGGTCAGCCTGACCCCCAGTCGTGACAAAGATACGAATGAGGGTGAGATATCAGATTCCACAACAGAGGAGTTTGAAGTTTCCGTTGAGGCGACGAGACCACCTTGCCCATACGGCAAGGAGTGCTTCCGCACCAGCGTGAGCCACATGGCAGAGTATTCTCACGGGGCAGAATCCGACAGGGCGGTGCCAGCGCGGCTTCGGGCTGTTATAAGGCATTCAGTTTAAAAAGTTGTGTGGGGATTTATTATTACAAAGAACGAGGGGGGAAAAAGGCTCGTGAAATACGAACCTTGCTGCGCTCTTCCTTCCTCTTCCGGGGGGGGGGGTGTCAAAAATTAAAAATAAACCTCTTTCTGTCGTTGTTAAACCTGGATATGCATGTGCTTTTACATTTTTACCAGCACCCTTTTTAGTAGTGCGGCTACCTCCCATTTACACCTCTCTTTGGTTGCTCTTTTCCCCTTCCCGCCTTCTATTAATACCTTTGTGCAACTTATATACTACCCTTCTATCAGCTCGTTTCTTGCCTGTCACAACATTTGCTTTTTTTTCAAAAAAAAAAGCAGGGGAAGGGAATGATATCAGTGTACCGCAGGCGGTGATTTGTCAGAACGCAGGGGTGCTTTAGTTGGCGGGTTATTAAGCTGCGTGTGTACCGTATTTTTACCCTTTACAGATCTGGTGCTGCAGTCACGCTGGTTACTAGGTTCTACTGACCACAACGTATGTGCGGTATTAAACTCTACGGCGGCTGATCAAAAGAAATTGCGGAAATCGAAAAAAGAAAAAGTGTTACGTACGCTTTCACCGCAGTGTATCGCAATCCCTAGAAGCCCGAGGCGTTTAACAGTTCGCGCCGCGATTGTGCAGCTGCCTGGCGTCGCGTCATTGGTGATTTGATTACCATCATTTTTACTTTGAAGTTAAGTTGCCTTCTTCGCCTGGTCTCTGCATGCTATCCGTCTGATTTTTGCTCCACCTCATGGTGTGGGGGGTTACCGTTAAGGGTGGTGAAGAATGCATTACTTCCCAACTTTCAGCATATGAGCCAGGTGTGTGTGTGGGTCAAACGTTGGCGTTGAAATCCGTATGTTCTGCCACCAAATGCACACTGCGAGGAGGAGTTGTATATTGTATACTTTTTCCAGAAATAATAATTGTGCTCAATCGTCTTTCCGTATCCCCTTGGAGGTGCGTGTCGTGTGTGTCATTCGCCTAACTGTTGGTTAGCTTCTTTTTGATTAAGCAACTCCTCTGACACCACATTTGCACACACACTAAAATATGTGTATATATGCGCCCATATTTATTGGTAGCACCGAAGCAGTAAAGGCATCATGTCCGGGCCTGGGGTTGATTTAACTCCAGTGGGAGCAGTTGCACCAGCGGGAGTTGTACTTCACTCCGGGCAACAGTTTGTAACACCCGGTGCTAATGGCCACGTGATACGGAACTCTCCCTATGGTTCCAAACGCCCGTTGTACGGGTGGGGTGACCTTTTTCGTCCTGGGAAGACAGCAATTGTCCCCGGGTGGTCAAATATTCACATTGGCGTAAGTTCTCTTAACGCCGTCCCAGGAGCGGACAGACGCATGAGGACGCTGATGACAAAGTACCAAAAAAAGTTTAACTGCCTCGAGCACTGCTATACTTTTCACAATGTGGGTGATGAGGACATGTGGCGAACTTGGAGGGAACTCGCCTTGCTTCCTATGAATTCGGGACCTTCGTCGTCGCCAGCACAGTCTCCGCGCCAGAGGGATCAAGGCACATGTGTAAAGGAAAAAGCAGATACTCCCTGCAAGTATGCCTGCGGCGAGAAGAGGAGGAGAGCGAGCCAGAATGAAGTCACCACTGATGATGTTGAAGCCTCCTTCGGTTACGACGATGACGTTGACAGCTGTGCCAACTGTGGTAACCAACACTCGCCTTTTATGTACACAATAAAAGCAAATCGGTACCTCACCCATAACCGTTTGCTGGTCATGGACGATGCCACCAAGGAGCACATTACACAGTTTTTTGTTCAGCGTTGCACCTTACTGGAACATATCCTCGGTCCCGTACTGTTTCAGCTTCCCCCACACTTTCCGAAAACAGGCGAGCATGTGGCTCGCATTGAAGCAGTTGCTGCCTGTTTACCTAAAAATATTCGTGTGGCTGTTGAATTTCGTCATGTGTCGTGGTATGCTGAAGACACTCGAGAGCTCTTGCAGCGTTTGCGGTGGGCACAAGTGGTGGCACATAACCTTGACATTTCCGCTGGCTCCGTGCATGTCGACACGGGAGTTCCTTTCATGTACGTTCGTATGCATGGCCCGCTGGGTCGCAATGTCGGGGATTATGGCCCATTGATTCTTTCGTCGTGGGCAAAACGCATCGTCGAATTTGTGCGTTCCGACCGGGATGGTACCGATGGGAAGGTGGACGGTGCGGTCACACCGAAGCGAGAGGTTTTCTTTTTCTTTAACAATGGTGACTCCAGCGTGGGTGGCACAACCAGCTCTGTTGTGGATGCTACCTGTTTGGCAGAAAAGGTGAGAATGCTCCTGGCGAGGCAGCGCGGAGCCATCCAAGGGGTTGACTATGTCGACGTGAACAGCAGTGAGAGCAGTTGTAACGAAGACGACAGGCGTACTGTAAAGGAGACATTCATAATAAGTGATTAGTACACTTTTCTTGGGTTCAGCACACACACATATATATGGGTACATTCTTATATGCGTTTGTGCACGTATTGGCAGGGTAGAGAGGAGCACATTGTGGATCAGTGTTTGGAAGGTTTCATCTTTCTCAACTCTTCGTTGTCGTTGGTCGCTAACGTATGGAGCACCAACAGAAGGGTCTCTCAGTAGTATACAAACAAAAAACATGTTCCCTTTCCCACATTATAGTTAGACCTTTTAGTTTATGGGCTTATTTTTGACTTTTTTTTTTTTTTGACACTTAAAAGTGCACATAGACCTGATTTGGTTGTGTGCTAAGTGTCGCGCACCAATCACAGAACATAGTTGCTTGGTATTTCCACCCATCTTCTTGCAGTACAGCCTGAGGCGACGTCCCTCAGCACGTATGTCGTTCCCTAACAAGTTTACACACTTGCATAAGGCGCGTGAGTTTCATATTCAGATGTGCTATTAGGCCGTGGGTTTAATTAAATAACACTTTCGATGCTTACTTGTTTGGACACTTCTCTCCTTTACATTCTGAATGTGAGCAGGGCGTACAGTAGGTGTTTTTTACCCTTTTTTTTTTTTGCGACGGAGAGAACTGCCTGCTTCTGGTATTTGCGTTAGGTGCCAGTTTCTGTAAGAGGGTCACGGAAACAAGAACGATTATCCGTCAATGCGAGCTGCGAAGGAACCACCTTTGCCAGAGGATATTCGTGTTCGTCTCGACAATCTGAATGGTGGAAGCACCGCTGATGAGTGGAAGGCTGTCGGTAACGATTGCTTTTCTCGGGGCTTTTATCTTAGCGCCATCCGATGTTACACAAAAGCCCTCGATTTGGACTCTAGTAGTGCCGCGGTGTATAGCAACCGGAGTGCTGCTTATCTGAAGAGTACAATGTTTGCTGGACCGGCTCTTGCATTAAAAGACGCGGAGCACGCCGTGCGTTTGGATCCCGGGTGGTACAAGGCTCACCTCCGTGTTGCCGATGCGCAGTTTGGACGAAAGAAGTATGAGGAAGCGAAGGCCGCGTACCAAAAGGTACTGGAGCTGAACAATTCCTGTGTTGCTGCAAAGGACTCCCTGAAGCTTGTGGAGCAAGAGCTTTTTTTGCAGTTTCTTGATGATCAAAAGAAGAAAGAACGTAAAGATGAGCTAAACGGGGGTGATCAAGATGGGGTGAGCAAAGGTGATTCCTTCAGTTGGTCACACAATACTACAGGAAGCGGCAATAATGTAACGGCATCACCAACGCCAAGCAACGACAGGGCGCAAGTTGAGGTTAGTGAAAGCGAGGTCGAGCGTCACATCCGCCTGTGGACACAAGATACCGTCCTTCGCGAGGACCGCACTGGCATGCGTGCATTTGGCGCAACCATAGACGAAGCCGACAGGGAGGCGGGTGTGGAATACAAGAAAAATCTTCTGTCGAAGTTTCGCAACCGACTAGAAACTGATGAGCCACTGCGTTCCAACGTCGAGAGGAGGCTTGACCGGCAGATGCGGCTTGGTGAGAATGTTGACTACCGGAACCCTGAAAAACACCGCGCGATACTCATGCGAGGGACTGATGGTGTGGGGTTGGGCATATCAACAGACGCGTACAAATCTTATAAGTATGAGAGTACGATGTGGTGAGATTGTTATTATTATTATTATTGTTATTTATTTTTTGTTTGTTTGTTTGTTTGTTTGTCTGTGCGGAAGAGAAGGTAAGTATTGGTGGGGATGTAGTACGAGAAGTAAGGAAGAGTTGGTAACTGGTTTCGGCAACGCTATGGGGCAGGTGAGGAAAGGATGGACTGCAAGTATGAGTTGTAGATGTCTACATATTTTTCTTGTTTTTTTTATTTTCTTCAACCACTCGCCCACTGTTGTCGTTTTTTTTTTTAAATTGTTCAGACTTCCCTTCTCTTTTTTTTTTTCACCCTTATCAACTTCAGGTGATGTGATGTGCCTACGTATTCATCCCACCTTCTTGCGAATGGGTGATTAGGTAGTATTTACTTTGTTATGTGCACAACGTTGCTTTTCTTTTCTTTCACTTGCGCGTGTGGGCAATGCGAATTCATCTACGGTCGCCACCTTCATAAATGAAAAGACTCCTCCATTCGTTGCGTAGGGCTCGACACCTGTATATAAATGTTTATTTATGAACTGTTTTTTTTTTATGTTTGTGTGACAGTTGAAAGAAAGAGTTTTACATGCGCGGTTGTAGTTGGTGGTGTGTGGCCCGCCTTCATTTGGTGGGGTGAGTTGCCTCCGTTATTTTTGTACTAAAGAATGGCGATATTCATACCAACAAACATGAACGGGTGATGCTTGAAACAATCGGGGGAGACGGAGGGTCTACCCTTTTTTTTTTTTGCATCAAGGGGGATATCGTAAGGGAACGGGGTCAAGAACAACAGAGCAAACGGAAAAGAAAGAAATGCAACCCGACCGAAGTCAATAGTCGCTAATATTATTAATAAAATAGGCCGTTATTCTCCTTGTTATTCTATTTCCCTCCTCCATTCTCTTTACTCTTTGTACCCTCTACCACACTAAAATTGGTTGGTAGGTTAAAGATGTTGTTGGTGTTGGGGGGAAATGAAATGTAACTGACAGGACAGCCAAAGATACAACAACAACAACAACAACAACAAGAACAGCAGCAGCAGCAATATTGCGAGACGGTCAAGGGAGAAAGGTGAAAGGAAGAGCAAAAAAACCAAGGGGAAGTAAAAATGTTGAACCTGAAAGAAATTTGCGGAATAAAAGGTTCACTCCCTGAGGGGACTAACCGGATGGACTGAATTTTTTACGCACTGAATTTTGATCCTTTCCTTTTGACCCCCTCGCTTTGTTTTCCGTGGAAGTGACGAAGAAAGTTGCGTAGTGTGAGTGTATGTTTTTGTGGTGCTTCCGTGTGGTTGCGGTGAATAATTTTCCCCTACAACCGGCGGTTCTCTTTAATTTTTTTTTCCCCCTCCCTTCTTCTCCCTTCCTCTTTCCTATTGATTTTATAGCCTTATTCCGTAAGACCAAACACTACAAATCACCATGGACACATCCAAGCGTCACATTATTTCTCATCGCTCGGGGTTGTAAGGAATTCTGTTTTACCCGTTTTTTTTTCCCCCTCCACCGTTAACCCTCCTGTCCTCTAACTTTCCATTTCCTTCTCTCCACAGTTTTTTTATACGAGTGGTGTACCCGTGCGTAAGAGCAGGCGAATTCAGGTTTATGTATATATGCATTCCTCTTTCTCTCTTTCTCTCTATATATATGTGTACATGTTTTCTTTTATTTGGTATTACCTTCGTGAACAGCTGCCTAATATGGTGGAAAATACTCTTTTTTTTTTCCCCTCTCTCTCTCTCCATTTTTGATTCTGCTACGGAAAAGGATATTAAGGAAGGAGGGAGGAGCGTAGTTCCACCTGAGAGACCGTACGACAAGTGCTAACAACCGGATAACGTCAGCTCAGAGAGGGAAGTAACGAAGAAGAGGGAGAGAACAGAACCCGAGTAACGAAATCGACATCGACATTAGGTAACACTTTCTGGAGGAATATTTGTCGTCTTCTTTAATATTATTTTTTTTTTTGTATTTTACGTGTTGCTCTTGTTTATCTTTCGTGTTCGCCTGGTTGGCAGCTGCGGGTGATTAAGAGTCATACGAAACAAAGGCGAGAGTGCAAGGAAAGGTCACACAGCAAACAGAAAAAAAAAATTACGATATTAATAGCAGGAGAAATACTCATACGCTGTTGGGTAAGCTCACAAAACGTTGTCGCAGCTGTACAATCCCCCCTACAAGCGCACACATTTATACGAGTAATAATCACCTAAACGCTACACGGGTTCAGGTGTGTAGGTGAGTACCAATGAGCTTAAGACTTGGTCAGCCGACATCCGAGCAGAGAAACCGACGGGTGTTTCTCCGCTTCACCCCCATTGTTAATGAGGGAACTGAAGAAGGCAAACTGTCCTCTAGCCTTTCAACAACTACGATGACTTCGAACACGTCATTAGTTGAGGAGCAGTCGCGCAATATCGCCACTAACGTCGATTCAACCCCCAAGTCAAGTATGCCACCTCTTCCTATCCCTGAAAAGATCGGGAGTAAAAGCAACACACCTCAGGGACTGCTGTCACCGCAGAAAGTCATGAAGGAAGAGGCAGGTGCCATGCAATCACCGGACAACATACGCTCCCCTGGAAATAGAAAAAAGAAAAATGATGAATCTCCTGTTCGACTAAGCACTGATTCCTTAACTCAGCAGGAGAGTATGCACCTTGGGACCATATACACTCGTTACGCCTCCTTTTCACCAAAGGAGGGTTGTTTGGTTAATCTCCTGAATGATGTCACTGGTGCGGGATCTGTTAGCGAATGTGATGTGTGGCTTTACCAACTTGAAAATGTCTTGGGGGTGCCCCGCAGAGAACTGTGCGGCGGAACTCTTGGTATCAGGCCAGAATCATCTGAGTCCCCGAAACAACAATCATATGGACCCAGACGCATGTTGACGTATGGTGAGGTGTTGCGTTTCGCAACCTGGTTGAAGTCTGCGCATAAAATGCGCATTGGACCAAGACATGCGTCACTGCCGTCTAATTCTACCCCGGTGAAAGGTGCAGGTAAAGCGGCCGATGACACACCAAGTAAGACTGCCACGCATTCCGGGCGAGAGATAAAAAAACTGGACGGCATTAAGAGGCCAAAAGAGAGTGCGAAGTTCAATATCGGCACTGGAAAGGGAAAGCGGGATAGTGGACCCTCCAGGCTGTTCACACCAACTACGGGGAGTAGTGAAGTTCACATGCCCTCCATCGGCAAACGACCGGGTTCGACATCTGTTAGCACGACCACACGCGGTTACAATTTGGAGCTGCAATCTTTCGCCGAATTGGGCGGTGGCTCGGATGGCACCGGAACCATCCGCCTCATTGATTTGAAGCGGATGTTGCAGTCTTTCAGCATCGAGGCCACCTTTGGCACGTGTGTGGGACGGGTGATTGATAAAAATAACACGGGATGCATTACCTTTGAAGAGTTTTTGTGGGTTCTCGAGTTTGGTGTGCGGGGGATGGGCCCAGCGGCTGCTATCCATGACCATCTGGCTGCGCCTCTCACACCTCAAAATGTAGTCACGCCCCCAGTATCCACGGAGAGGTCTCCGGCCTCTGGCAACAAAGGGAGGTCGACCAAACCGTCACCATCAAAAAAAGGCCGACTTGCGGCAACACTTGAAGCAATACGCAAGTCATTTGCAGCCCAGTCCGAGAAGTTGTCTCCATATTTGACCAGCCTCAAGACCGAGCGCAGGTCGAGGAGCGGCAGGCGGTCACCCAACAACCTTCGAAAAGACCGCAGGAAGCTGAGCATCTCACCCTGCCGAGGTCTGCTCACACGCTCTACGCCCGGACGACGCTGTTCCTCACGCAAGAAGAGCCGTGGCAGGTCTCCGACAAATAGAGGTACCGGCAAGAGATTACATACGGCCAGAAAGGATGTAGCACTCGGGGCGTAGAACCTTAACTTTCTGTGTGGTGGAGACAGACAGGGATAGCTAAAGTACGCAATGTGTCTGTGCGTGTGTATGTGTACGTGTAGGTGTAGGTGGGTGGTTATACTCTTCTAGCAACGCTCTTACATGCAGTGAGAGTGCTCCTAAGTGTTTGAGGAATTATGAAGTCAGGAGCAGATGGTAGCCGGGGGCGTGCTTGTTGTATGTAGAGGCCCTGTTGCTAATTTTTCATCCACAAATGCGTGCAAATATTTGAGCGGTGTGGTGTTGGAGGGCGGTACCTATTGAGTAGTTGCTGCGAGGTGGAGGAGTGAGTGTCCTAGTAGCACTGTAAAGGTTACTGTCGAGTGTAGCGGAAATTCGTGTGAATGAAAATCGAAATGGAAGGCAATGGTTGCTGTGCGCGTATGCTCCAGCGTACATTTCTTCTCTTTCGATTATTTAGAGGGGAAACAAGAGGACAAGGACGAGGGAAGTGGTAGAGTGCAAAGAGGGGGGGGGGCAGGCCGAGTGATGGTTTCCCCCTTTTCAGTGTTTTACGGTGAGAAGTGGACAGACACGATGGGGGAGTGAGAAGAGGAAAGAGGATGTGTGGGGTAGTGGAATGTAAATATGTGTGATCACTTCTAGTTTATTGTGTTGTATCGGCAAACCGGTCCTGCATGTGAGGGTTGTGAACCGACTACGGCGTTTAATCTTGTTGATTATTTCTAAACTTTTTCATTTGCTTCGCCTTCCACCATTTGCTTGGCATTCCCCCCTTAGTATTCATCGGTTTAAATTCTTTCGTTTGTTGGTTTCTCCGTCAAACTGCCATAGGGCGGCACGCCAATTCGTATATATATATCTTAAGCTACAATTTTTGTCTTTGCTGCTGTTGTTTTTTCTTTTCCACTGCTTCCCATGCTTAACTTTCTTCGTGGCACGCTTGCCATTCCCCTCGGAGCAAGTACAGACCTGTGAAGAAGTTTAGGAAAAGCCCGAAGATAATAAGGGGAACAAAACGAGTGGCATGGCGAGGCAGGCAAATATGTTAGCTCAGAAGAAGTGTGGTGGCACACCTTTTGTGGCTATTTGCCCACTGCAACAGGCATTTGCTTCACTCACCATTTAAAAGAAACCATGTATCAAAAGTCCTATCATTTGTGTATTCGTGCTTTTTTTTTTCGGTTTTCGGTTGTTGTTGTTTTTTTCGCCGCGCGCTTTTTGCCCTTGCTGTTTTATCGTCTCTCTCTCTCCTTCCCTTTCCCCCCTTTTGGTCACTTACCGCCATGAGTAGCAAGCAGACGAGGAAATGAAATCCCATCTTGCACTTGCGTATTTCTCTTCGCACGTTCCATGTGTTCATGAAGTTCACATGCGTTTCTCTTTTCACACCCGGTCATATATATCTTTGAACACCCCTTTGTTAAACTTTTTATGTTATTACCTGTGGTGGGTTTGGGAAGTGAGAAAGCGGGAGGGGAAAGGAACGACTGCAAAATAGTGCCTTGGGGGGGGAGGGGGGCTCTGTGTTGATGTGTCCCTTTTCCTTTTCAGCCTTTTTTTTTGCCTTTTCCGCGCATAAAATGTAAGGTGCCCAGGGGCGCATTTTCATCGTTCCCGCCCCACGCATATGTGTGTCAGTTGTGCTAGTGGGTCTGCGCGTAAATGCTAGGATGTGGATGTGGATTTTCAGATGTACCCATATCTGTTCACTCTTGTTTGCTTGTTTTCACTATATATATATATATATACATATATATGGGTGCATGTATATTTGATTAAAGTGCCTCGTTCTGTTTTACCCACACCCCGAATTTGTTTGTGCCACTGTCTTCCCTCTTCTTATACCCTTTGCCAATGCTGAAACTTTTTCTTTTACTTTCAATGTGCCCACCTTCTTGTACGCTGTGTGTACTTTCAAATGTGTTCCTGCGTGCGTTATATATGTCATTGTTTTCATGTTTCCTTCCCCTCTATACCCCTCCGTTTCTTCTTGTGTTTCATCTGCTCACATATGATTTGTAGTGCACGTGGGGTTGCGGTTTCCTGATGCCCTCCTCTCAGTGGCTAATTTGTTTAGCATCCATCCGGTTTGACATCGACATAGGCCCTGTCGTGGATCACGTTGCTCCCCATGACGTTTTAACTGAAGAGGGGAAGCGACTCCTCACGCAGGCCAGTTTTCCTGACTGCAATCCGGAGTACGGACACGACCTTATCTTCTATTTTCAAATGAAGGAGGACTCTCTTGGTGCAAGCAATACACATAGGAAGGACGCTGAAGGTTCGAGGAATGGCGCCAACACATCTGTGTCCACAACCGTAAAGGACCCTACCTTACGCACTCTAACCTCGGCGACAAATATTTATGGAGCAACTTACTTCCGTCAAAAGAATGATGCGTCGGTGCCGCGTGGCTACGTCCAGCAGGCCTTCGTATTGTTGTCTCGTTTGCCTTACTTAGTTGTGCATGAGCTCATTCTGCGCGTTGTAGCTCCTCGCCTCTGTCAGTGTTGTCCGTTCTCGCCTGACACGGAGGTGAAGCCGGTGCTGAGTGCTCTGTCGGCCGTACCGTTCACGGCTTTTGAGCTGGACCCTCTCTTTAATCCCACTCAGTGGTCGCAAGAGGGTGTGTTGGAGCGGGCCCTAGAGGAGATTGGGGGCTGGCCGACGCCCCATCCGCACGTTCAGTATGACGTCACGCTCCTTGGTCAGTCTTTCTCATTTATAACGGTAACACGACGGCTGCAAGCACTGGGTGTGCAACGACCAGTAGGTCCACGCCGGCATGTGATGAATTTAGATAGGCGTGTTGTATTTTTAGGAAATAAGCACCAATCAATGTGCGAGTATAGTATGCTTCCGCTTTACACGCTTCTGAATGAGCATCTCAGCAATCTAACTCGCGTATGGGAGCTCATACTTTCGCATGAGCCTCTATTTATTTGGAGCAATACACCTTCAATGGCATCTGGTGCCGCAATAGCTGTTGTATCTCTCATTGAGCCGGTTGTATATAACGGCCTTTTACGTCCTTACTTGACGGTGCAAGATGAGTCGTTTGCCTACCTGAGCCAGTTGGGAAAGGCAGAACCGTTCTCACGGAGCGATAGTGTTGTTGTGGCGTCCACAAACCCGTTCTTTTTCCGCGCGTTTGATGGCTGGCGGAACCGACTGACTGTGATGGACAGACTGGCTCGTAGCAGTGGAAGTGCGAAGGTGGTGGGAGGGGAAACTGTTGGTAGCGGAAACGATAGTGATCCCGCAGTGCACGACGACAACACTGTCCCTGTTGTTTCTCGACAGAATAGTGGGAGTGCGTGCCCCTCACCCATACCGGATGGCAACCCGAGCGGGTGCATTCCTTCGCCCGTTTCACCGTTTGTCCTCACGTACGAAAGTTTTCACCCCACCCTGACCGCCGCCAAAAAATCGGTGGCGCGTAGTGCATCCCCCTCTCAACGTGCACACACAGCTCTCCCGAGCGCGCGGGGTGCAAGTTCTTTCACGTCACCGTTCTCGTTTTTAGTTGACCACCGTACGCAAACCGCCGTTCTGCTCAGGCGATTGGAACAGGCGTCACATTTGAATGCAGAGGCTCAGCTGGCTATGCTGAACATGCACAATCTGGATGCTTGTGGTTGCTCAGACGACAATGTAGCCGACGGCTCTGAGGGTGGCGTAGGGGCTGTTGGGAGCGGTGACCACGGAGGTGGAGCGAACAACTTGCGCCAGTTTTTCCAGCATAATATTGCCGATGATATAGTGAGAAAGTTCTTCGTGACGCTAACGCAGGAATTTCTCATGCCCGTGCGCGCCTGGTTCCAGGTGGCAACGAGCAATTTCAACCTTTTTCATCTGTGCGACCCTGCCATCTATGCGGCTCTCTCGTCCGAGTCGTTTTTGCAGTTCCTCAAGAACAGCAGAGAGGGCATACCCTCCTTCCTTTCCCATCACCCGTACAAAAAATACAGCGGTATGTACAAGCGCTTTGCTAGGGGTTGTTTGTTTCAGTCGTTCCTTTTAAAGTTAGTGGATACAAAGATACGACGTGAACTGGAAGAACTGCAGCTGGATGTTTGGGCCGCTGAATATACGACGGAGAGGGAACGAGTGGAGATGATTGTTTCGCTCCTGAAGCTTGTGGAAAGGGAGGTGGCGCATTCCCTGGATCCTGATGTTGTATTTGTCACCTCAGCGGTGTCGTTGCTTGTGGGGATGGCAACATATGTTAGCGAGTCGCTGCGAGATGAGCTGATGGCTGCGATAAGTAGGTTGAAGCCCTGATGATGCGGGGGAGCGGGAGGGTAAATTGTAAGGAAGTGTATGTGTGAGGCCAGAGCAGGACAATAAATATTGCTAATGTAAGGGCGCAAAAGTGCATACGAGTAGGTGCTTCTATTTCCCCCCTCCTTTTTTGCCCCTCTTCTCTTTGACCATTGTTTTGCGTTAAATTTTGCTGTTCTTTTTTTTTTTTTTTCGTTGTTCTTGTTTCACTTGTATCTGACCTAATATGTTGGTGTCAGCTGAAGGAAAACTGCTTGCCAGAAGGAAAGTTCATCCTGTTTGAGCTTCCCTCCTTCTGAATTAGTGGTCTGCAGCCGCTGGTAAACCCCTTCAACTCTTTCTCTGCACGAGCCATGAAGAATATATATATATATACATATATATCAATATGTATATGTTGCAGCCATAATGTGTACTAGCATGGAAGCGTTCGCTTGCCTACTTGGAAGTATGTTGGGGGGAATTGTTTCCCCGTGTTGGCCTGGTGTTTTTTCATCCTCTTTTTTGTTTGTCCTTTGTTCATATAACTCGTTTTGTGTTAGCGATATATATATATATATATATCTTTCGCCATATTCAAGTGAGACAATGTGCGAAAGAACGGATGGAGGCGTGGGGAGCCGATTCTGTCTGACCGTTGCTTGCCTTTACCTTTCCTTGCTTTTCCACATGTAAACGTTAACTACCACCCTTTGTGTCTTTCGTTACTTCACCCTTGCATTTCCTTGCCTTAGGTGTGGACATAAGGAGGGTACCGCGACAGAACATAGGGGAGTTTTTTTTTTTTTTGTGCATACGTATATCTGCGTTTGTGTCCTCTCATCAACCGCAATGCCACAGAAACGGCATACCACTTCTTAGGATTCCCTTCGTGACGCGAATATGCGAAGGGGTCCCTTTTTATCTAACCGCTTGTGTGGTCCCGTGCTTGTGCGAAACCATAGGGGTATAGGCGGCGCATGGGGACCGAACTGCCCACAGAGGTTATGGAAGGGAGGAATAAGTGAATGGACATGGACGGATTCATCAAAATTATCTGCCAGTAGTTTACCACCCGTTCACCACAGTTAGTTGCATCGACCACCCATCAATGCTTTGTACAAGAAGAGCATCTTTCCCCTTTCTTTTTTGTCCGACTCGGAAGGTGAAAGAAGATTGAAAAGAGACAATATTGACAGCCATAGAGGGCTTGCAGCGTGGGATAGTGTGCGCACTTGGGGTGTACAAGTGGGTACGCAAAAAAATAGTTCCCCCTCCCTCGAAATTTTGTTTCTGGCGTTTTCGTCACGCCTTTTTTTTTGTATTTGAGGGTGCTGTGCATACATGTTACTTAGTGATGAGCACCTGGCATTGCTGGCGAAATACTACGCCACGGTAGAGTTCACAGGTGAACAGAAGGACGCGCTCATAGAGAAATACTGGGAGGCAAATGAAGCTGAGCGCAAGGCCATCGCGAGGGCCTACGCATCGCTCTTTGCCAATGACGCGGACTTCATTCAGCGACTGCTTGCCCACTACGATATGCATGTTAGCCCGCATATGAGTCAGGGTGCGAGCAGTTGCAATGAGAACGGTGAACCCTGCAAGAGTGAGGCGGAGTTATCGGCAGGCGCTCCCGCTGAACAGGACGGAAACGGCTCCAATAACGGCAGTCTACCGGCGCGGCCGGCGAAGCCGTCGAAAGGGCCAAGTGGCCAACAACTCACGTACTCTCAATTGGTTCTGCGTACGGCAATACAGGACCAATATTCCAAACTTAGTGGTGACGGCCCCTTTCCGATGGCCTTCGGTTTGGTTTTGTCCGAGGAGGAGCGCCGTGAAGTCATAGATTTGTACTCTCTGCAATTCCAATACCCCGATCAACCAGAGCTGCAGCGTCTTGTCATACTCCCCCAAACGCATTCCACTCGTACCAGGCGTCGTGCGAAAGGGAGCTACACATGGTACCTACGCTCGCTCAACACTAATGAAATGGTGTGCGCCGTGACAATTATGGCACACCACTATGAAACGCACCACTTCGTCGAGGTGCCGCTGTTCGCAACTGGGGTTGGGTATAAGAAGCATGGCTTCGGCAGGCTGATGAACGCAGCACTACTGCAGTGGTGTGTAGAGACGGGGTTCGAGTTTGTGATGATATCCGCTGACGTTAAGGCGATTCCTTTTTGGTCCCATCTTGGCTATAAAACTATGGAAAAATCTGAACTCACACGTATTGTCTTCTATTATGAGCACAACTGTTATAAATTTAAGGGCGCTGAGGTTATGATTCGGTACTGCCGTACGTGGCCTACGGACGGAGTAAAAGAGGCATTGGCTCGAGTGCAGAAGGTGATCGTGTCGGGACATGTGGGTTTAATGGATGCCTAGGGCGATTCTCCTTGCAGTTTGTGTGTGTGTGTGTGTGTGTGTGTGTGTGCAGATGTTAATCATAATTACACGACAAAAGGAAAGTCGGGCCTCATTTGTTGCTCTCTATCTCTTTGTGCGTTGGTTTGCGTACGTAAAGTGTTACCTCCCCGGCTAAGTGTGTTTGCTGTTTGGCGGGAGCAAAAGAAAAAAAGGAAACGAAACCGGTAGCGATGCATTGATACGTGTGTGTGTGTGCTCACACTCGCGCATTGTGCACCATTAAGTATTTCAAGATATACGAATACGTATATGCGAACTCGTATAGGATAGTTGTTAATTCTGGCCCCTTCTATCTATATTTTTTGTTTGTTACTTTTCTCCTGCACTCTTGTGTTGTCATAGTGTTGTATTTTTACACATTTCCCCCTTCCTAATTGCAGCACTTGTGACCCCGTGGCAGTGTGCCTGCTTACGTGTGTTGGTGCCCCATCAACTCTGTGAAGGTGAGAGTGCAGAGCGAAGGGATAAAAGTAAACAAGATAAAAGGGTGATAAAAGAAAAAAAAGAAAAAAGGGAGGGAGGAAGAAAAAAAAGAAAAAGGTTACCCAAGGTAACCGTGAGGAGAGTGGAAGGAGGGAGTGTAAGAAGAAAAGTACAGGAAAGACCGCAATTCCACTCACTCGGACAAAACCCTCAAATACGTACCGCGCATTTGTCCATCCGCACGGGCCTAGCGGAGCCAAACAAACAAACGAGGGTGAGACAGGTAGTAGAGATCCAGGTTAATAAACTGTAATTTGTACCAAACGAAAGGCGCACGAGATACCAAAGTAACGCTGAAGGAGGATGAACTCTATGGATGATGCGGCAATTGTAAATCACGTTATCAACAACAGAAACAACTACTACCGTATTTTGTTTTTGGAACGCACTGCCACCAACGAGGAGATAAAGGCAAACTACAAGAAGATGGCCTTGAAGTGCCATCCGGACAAGAACAAACACAAAAATGCGAGTGACGCATTCAAACTGCTAGGCACCGCAAACAGCGTCCTCTCAGATCAGGCGAGGCGACGAATTTACGATTCCCAGGGTGCTGAAGCCGTACGGCGGCACGATAATGGCGGGATGGGCCACAGGGCACCTGGACACGGTGCATATTACAACGCTAACGACCTCTTCGAGGAGTTTTTTGGGCGTGCTCATCGTATGCATACTGAGCGGCCGTTTGCACACGAAGCCGAAGTACCCGTTAATTTACTGATGGCGCTGCCGTTGATCTTCTTCGTGATTCTGGCGTTACTCATCCAGTCGTCTCTTACTGACTTAAGTGATTATTCAAATCCCCATATGCGCAGGGGTGGTGGCGGTGGTGATGGCATAGATACCTTCAGTTTGACGCCAGACCCCGAGCGTGGACATGTTGTGGAACGTTTAACGGCTCTGAAGGGAGCGCGGGTGAAGTATTATGTCAAACCGAAGTGGAACGAGCGGGCGTCGCGTGGGAGTGCTGACGTGCGTCGAATGGAAAGGAACGTCGTGCAACAGCAGCAAGAATCTCTGGCTCGTCGCTGTGAGGCGGAGTCGCTCTCCTACAGAGCACGCGGGCGAAAGGAAACGCCCCCGGTCTGCTCCGAATACGAGTCTTTGCGTCAAGCCATGCACCGTTAGGCGCGCACTTCACTCCGGTGTGTTTGCAAGGGACGGTTTCGGCGGGTTGGTGTTGCGGTCCACACACACACAAGAGACTTTTGTGTGCGTGGGTGATCTTGTGTTCTGCTTTGTATTAAACCTAATGTTGTGCACTTTGCATTTCTTGTTGGACTATTTGAATGTGTGTCTCAATCCCTACAAACGACCCTCGCTACCATTTTGTCGCCGAATTTGCTTCCCTTTGCCCCCGCCCATGTCTTCCTCGTCATCTGATCACGCACAACGGCAATGCTTCTGTGTAGCGTCCGAGCTTCGTCCTTCGCCTCCGCAAAATATAGTAATAATAATTATTATTACCACGCACGGCCTTTTTCTTTTGAACAATCGTGTATCATAGAAGTTTTCAAACACCTATAGAAAGGACACTACACCAGGTGGAGTGATCTCCCATAGAACACAGCCAGCTTCCATTGTATAGAATTTGCCTTATGGATGCCTCACTGCCCGCGGAGTCCACTGCGAACCCACACGGCTCCCTCGCTACCCCACGAGCAACCGGGTTCTTACACCGCAACTGTTACCTTACATGGTGAGCGGAGGGTAGCGGATGCATATGCATCTGAAGTTTGTTGGGGCGGCCAGACTGGCACAAGATGGGGCAACACACACCGTGGGGTTGAGCAGGTTGACGTGTGGAAAACCGCATTATGCCCACAAGCGGCATTTCAGAGAAGGGCGTTGTCCCTACTAGGTGAGGGTCATACGGGAACACGCCATGGCCTCCTAAAAGAGCCCCATTTGCGGTGCTGTGATGCAGGTGAAACCGCACGTCCTACGAGACATATTGAGCGCCACCGTAGTCCCACGACGGTTGGTGGCGATGCAGTTCAACAGCTTGGCACAACATTATGCCATAGTAGTTATTGCCGAGTGCCTTCGGTGAATCCTCCGGCAACCGCGTACGAACGAGCCCTTGCAAAGCATGGGAAGCGACTCCTAGCTGCGGTCCAGAGGGAGCAGAGAAGAAAATTAGAAGAACAGCGGAATCGTCAAGTGCTTGAGCGCCGCAAGGCTCTTTATGAAAGGTATACCAAGTGGAATCGGCAGTCGACTCATAGGAACGGCTCGGAGCAAACACCAGCGGCGGCTTCCCGCTGTGAAGAGGTTGAGGCCCGGCAGCACAGTGCGCTCACAGTTACCATCGGCGCTTCTGAAACTGTTGGAAGTTCGCCTTCATCACTCCCAGGTGGGGGGGCTTTAGAGACGACGTTACAAGCAACCAAACATTTGCTACTTGAACATACCACAGAGGTTGTGGGTTGCTCTACAGCTCCGTTCAATGAGCCTGTTGGGGGAAAACATAACCAAATGCCGCGCAACACCATGTACCCCAAGGAACTACAGGAGCCACAGAACCATAATTTGGCAGAGTGCGAGTGCTCAACCTCGTTCATGGCGTACTTAGCGGGGAGGCTTTCACCGAGGAGACGCTGCGGGGGTAGTAGGTTTAATCCCGGATCTGGTGGCAGAGGCGACTTCATCCACGTGTGTTGGCCTCACTGCTTCACTCCACCGCGCCCCTTACCTTGCAGACAAGTTCCACACGAATGGGGAAGAAACCTTGTTGCTTCCCTTGCAACGTGTGGTGACGCCGATGGTGAGGGACTGCGGTGGGGATTGCCGTCTCCATTGAGTTGCGTGCTTCCGGATGATATCCATCAAACTTCGCTGCGGCGCTCTCCTCGCACTGCTGAGGCAACCGCTCTTTCGCAGCGGTACTGCACATCTTTGGATGGTAGTGTAAACGAATGTGCTGGGGAAGAACGGCATCTGCTCACCTTCATGCGACCAATGGACCAACCACGCCCCCTCTTGAGTTACCACAGACCGAAAACGATATGTGAGGATCAAGGAGGCGCTTATGCTGCTTCGGCATGCCCTTAAAGGTGTGGATGTGGTTACGCTTCCAAATTCGTTTGTTACCAGTGACAGTTTAACCAAGTTTTGGACTTTACTGCTGGAGAGTTGAGGAAGAGGGAACTGTAATTTTTTTTTACCTGTGCGTGCCGAGTGGTATATGTGTACGTATGTTTACTTCCAGCCTGAGCTGGCGAAAAGAGCAAATTGAGTCGGAATATGTAGTGGTTGCTGGGTTCCTCCGCTTGAAGTGTAGTGGGAAGTTGTACTCTGGTTGACTGAGGACTCTCTCTCACTACGCCCTCATGAATCTTGTTTCCACATCGCTCATCCGCCTGGCGGTTGCTTACACCGTTCGCATATGGTCGTAGTTACGCCTTTACAGGGGACGTGTGCACTTGCGCCCCAAGCGTTGGGGTGAATGGGAGGGACATGTTTTGTCAACTCAGTGTTTTGGGGGTAACATTGGCGACGACATTGAATGTCAGGATGTTCCCTTGTTTCCTGTGTAATAACGGCATTCTGCGCTTTACTTTTGTACATGCCTTTTTCTTTGATTCCTATCCTGTTGCTGGAAAGCAAGCACTTTCTATAATTGCTGTTCATCCCGGTGCCACGTGTGCCCTGCATTTTTTCAAGGGGTCCCTGATCGATCCATTATAACAGCAGCAGTGAACTTGGAAAGAGGGAAAAAGGACAATGTGGCACGCTACGTACACCTTGGTCTGAACAGTAAGGGTTATATGTCGTGGACTTGCTGCCGGCGGTCGCGTGATGACCCAGCGGTGTCTACGATTAGGGACTGAGCGTTAGCCAAAGCAAAGCCGCTTTCCGAATCTGTTGGCCCCTACAAGGGCTAAAGGTCTCACGAACTCGAATTTTTAGCCATGAGCCACCTTTTTTTTGTGTATTCGTTTCTTGGAAACTGCGTATTTTGTTGCGGTGCATACATCCAGTTGTGTGTGTGTGTGTGTGTGTGTGTGTGTGTGTGGATCGAAACCCACAAAAACGAAGTGAATTTCCGGGGTTTAGACTCATTTCTCTATTTTCAGAACGAGTATACGGGGTTGTGTTAGTTTAACCATTACTGGAATATTTTTCCGTGCACACCCTACACTGTGGTATTGTTATGATGGGAAACGACAGCAATAACGAGATGGTGCCCTCATCCTTTTTGATGTGCCATTTTATGTTTACTTTGCATGCTTATCAACAATCTGCGCACCTTTTCATGCCTTCCTCTTCTGCACCACTGCCCTTTCCGATTTTGGTCCGCGTCACGGTACTGCGTGCTTGCTTAAGAATCTTCGGTTGAGTGACAAGTGTTATTGTGAAACTACCGGACTGAATCCAACGCACCTATTCAACAACTCACGCGAAGGCTCACTCGTAATATACGATGTGGGGGTAGTTGGAAGGGATGCGTATGTGGCCGTTTTTTGTAAGCGCAACCTGCGGCAGAGTGATGTGGCTACTTTGCCTTCTTGTTTCTGTCTTGCCACAGTATTTCCCCTCTTTTTATTTTTTCGCACTGTTCTGTCCCTGAAGTTTCTCTCGCCTTACGTAAAGTTCACGAAGAAAAAAAAAGCAAAAGGTCTACTAATCTGTGAGGAAGAAGAAACAGGGGAACCTCCCATACTTTTTTAGGTGCGACCACTTCCCCACACATAGGGGAGACGGTGATTAACACCCAAACAAACAGAAAGGTTGCAGATCTTTTATTTCTGTAGTATCCACGTGTTGCTCGCTGTTCCGCAACTTAGTGCGAGCTGTTTGACTGGAGCCTTCTTTGGATAATCCAGGATGGAGGAGACGTACAGTCCCTTTACGGGACGTCAAGGCCAGTACAATCAGGGCTACAATGGTGGAGGGCGACGAGATAGCCGCGGCGGTATGGGAGAAAGAATAAAACCCGTTGACTGGGGGAATGTTTCTCTCGTTCCCGGAAACTGGAAGGTTCTCGATGGTAAGGCGATCAAAAAGGCAGGGGAGATAAAGACATCCACCCCAGAAGCGGGACAACTCAGCGAGGAGGAGGCGACGAAATGGCGAGAAGAACATGTGATCACCATATTTGGTGATGATTGTCCTCCACCTATGTCATCGTTTGATCACCTGCGTGGAATCGTTCCACCATACCTTCTAAAGAAGCTCACCGCCCAGAATTTCACTGCACCAACTCCCGTGCAAGCGCAGTCATGGCCCGTTCTTCTATCTGGTCGTGACCTTGTGGGGGTTGCGAAGACAGGCTCCGGAAAGACGCTTGGCTTCATGGTCCCTGCCCTCGCCCACATTGCAGTGCAGGAACCCCTACGCTCCGGTGACGGTCCAATGGTTGTTGTACTGGCTCCCACCCGCGAACTCGCTCAGCAGATTGAAGAAGAAACAAAAAAGGTTATCCCCGGGGACGTGTATTGCGGTTGCGTTTATGGAGGAGCACCAAAAGGACCCCAGCTTGGGTTGCTGCGGAGAGGTGTGCACATTCTCGTCGCCACACCAGGTCGTTTGATAGACTTCTTGGATATTAAACGCATTAACTTGCATCGTGTCACCTATCTCGTTCTAGATGAAGCAGATCGCATGCTTGATATGGGATTTGAGCCGCAGGTTCGCAAAATATGCGGCCAGATAAGGCCAGACCGGCAGACAGTCATGTTCTCCGCCACTTGGCCACGTGAGATTCAGCGACTGGCAGCAGAATTTCAGAAGCAGTGGATACGCATCAGTGTGGGCAGTACGGAACTTCAGGCTAACAAGGACGTCACTCAGCGTTTCATTCTCACACAAGAGTTTGCAAAGCAGGACGAGTTGAGGAAGCTCATGCAAGAACATCGGGAGGAACGCGTGCTGGTTTTCTGCAAGATGAAGCGGACTGCGGATGAGCTGGAGCGGCAACTAAGACGATGGGGCTACGATGCAATGGCTATTCATGGTGACAAGGAGCAGCGGCAGAGGGAGTTCATCCTAGCGAGGTTCCGTAAAGATCCACGATTGTGCCTTGTCGCCACAGACGTTGCTGCTCGAGGTCTGGACATCAAACAATTGGAAACTGTTATAAACTACGACTTCCCCATGCAGATCGACGACTACGTACATCGTATTGGCCGCACAGGCCGTGCAGGCGCGAAGGGAGATGCGTTTACGCTTATCACGAAGAAGGAGGCTCAAATAACACCTTCAGTGTTGAAGGAACTTATTGGGATCCTGGAGCGCGCACAACAGGAAATACCTGATTGGATGATCGAATGGAACGCGCAACAGCCGAGATACCAGGTGAAGCGGAATCGCGGTATGAACGGGTTTGGAAGACATCAAAGCGCTCCCTTCCTGCGTAACGGTCACCGCCCATCGTTCTCAGCGAACGGGAATTATAGTGCTCACGGAAATGGTACATTTGGCCTTGGAAAGCACAACGACGACGCTGTTCCCTTCTCGTCATCCGCTATTCAATACAAGCGATTTGACAGTGACGACGAGGCGGAACCGTCCCGCAAGAAATACGCGAGATAGGCGGAATCCGTTTTTCAACCGAAATCACGATACATGTTGAGCCAGCACCAGCAGTGACTGATGATGAAGGGGAAAATGGAAGATTTTTTGATCAACAGCTAGTAAGTTAACGAGTAATACGCAATGAAAAGCGATCGAATTCCATGAATTGTTCCGGAAGTGAGAACAGTAGGTATATATATATTTATATACGTAATGAATATGGAAGGAACTGGTAAAGGAAAGTAGTATCGTTCAACAAAGTAACCTTTAAAAAAATTGTAACGAAGGAAATGTGCACTTCTCTTCTTTGAGTGCAGGTGAATCGCTTGACGTTCCTCATTAAATACGGGGAAATGAGAATCGGTAGTGGATGAGTGTAAGCTCCGTCTCTGACAGAATCTACCGGATTTTTGTGACGACACTTGCAAAAAGCTTGTCGATCCTCTTTTCATGTGTGTTGTAGACATTTCCCCAATCGGCTCTTTCTGCGCATCCTTTTTCAAATAATTACACTTTAAGACAAATGTTGTGCTATACAACAATAAGAGGGTGTTGCATCGCGCTTAAAAACGTTTGTAAACTCCATTGCCGCTCCTGCTATCATGCTAATCCCTTTGTTACCCTAATTTACCATGAGATAGGGAGGCGCTACGTTAGCATATGAATACTATGCAGGGAATTATGAGAGATCTGCGGATGGTTATGTCCCCCTTTCTTCTTGTTCTCGTTGTCGCAATTTCCACACCGGCCAGTGCTGCCCGTTTCTTGCTGCAAAACACTCAGCCAATATGCTTTGTTGAGGAGGTAGGAGAGGACACGCGGTTCTTGACGGGTGTTTACACGCGCAGTGACTCTCTGCCCTATCCACCTACTGTTAAAATGACCATCAAGTCACCGAGTGGCTCGGTGACGTGGGAGGGCAAAGTTGTGGCAGGAACAAACTCTTTCAGCGCTCCTGTCTCAGCTGGGTCCATTGGCAAGTATCAGATTTGTGTGAGTGTGAGCACATGGGGATTTAGGGCTTCAGATGATGGATCATCTGTTGTTATGGACGTTAACATTGACCAGAAAACAGCTGTAATATCCAAGACGGAAGTGCCTATGCTGAAGAGACAGAATGTGGGGGGTATGGAAGTGTTCACTTTCCGAGACTTTGGGGGCCAACAAAAGGATATCTTGCGTCCACCAGAATACTTTAAACGCGTTGAAGGTGCGCTGTCGAAGCTGTTGATGCAGGTGAAAGACGTTAGTTCCGGTATTGATCACAACATTGAGCGTTTCTCACGCATGTTTACCACTTCAGAAAACACCCACAAGCGCATATGGGCGTTTGGTGTGCTTACCGTGCTGGTCACGATCGCCACCATATGGCTGCAGTTCCGCCTACTGAAGTCCACTCTGCGGGAGAAGAAGTTGGTGTGATGCCCTTATGATATGACTCCTTTCTCTTCTCCCGCATGGGGTTTGGAGACCGCAAGTGTACTCCTTTAACTCCTAAATAGCAAGTGAAGCGTGAAAGTAAGGAACGACGAAGAAGCCAAGGGGTGGAGTTATCATTTTTTTTTTTACCTTCTGGTGGGGCGTAGTTCCTTTAAAACTTGTGAATTTTTCTTACCCGATGGTAGAAGTGATAGAACACAAGCGAAGAGGAAATGAGGGACGCGTAGCAAAAGGTTTATAAAAGGAGGAGACTGGCTCTGCCTTGGTTTGTGTGTGTGACGGCGGAGGGAAGAGGATGAAAAGGGGGAGCGTTGTTTCGTTATTTACGTTTTTTGCAATTTCCAGGTGTGTTTTTCTTGTTTCAAGAGGGAGGCTCAGGATACCGCAGAAAATGCGACACTAGACCTACTTGCCCACACGCCACAACGAGGGTGGAAGGCAGCAGTACAAAGGTAACACTTAACGAGCACGGACCAACTATGAAAAAAAAAAACAAAGATAACACTGTTCGTCTTACAAGCGACTTCTCCAATGTCTGGTGTCACTGGGATACCTCTCCACCTCATTCGCCACCGCGATAAACTCATTTATCGAGCAGAACTTCAACACTTAGCTCTTTTAATTTCCTGATGAATTTATGGGACTTGATAGAAATCTAGGTTAGAGAAAACGTCGGTTATATTGCCGTGTCCAGTGTAAGGAAACAATGAGCGATGGGCGATATTTGGCTCTCATCTCTGTGTGATGACATCACTAAGCGTTTCTGACGGAATTCGTATGCTGAACACATAACAAACGCAAATCACTCCACACTGATAACAGCTCCGCAGGCCCCAATCCCTTACCGTACATTCGCAATGAGGCAAACGATGAAAAAATAAATGGATCGCTGACTCTGAACACATTATCTGATTGACAGGACATTTCTTTGACTATACCTCTGAATGGTGCCCCACTTCTCTCTCCATTCCTCCCTCTTTCTGTTGGTTTCCCCCCCCCCCTCCTGCTGCTGCCACTACTATTCCTCCAGGTGTCTATTGCTCCTGGTGCATTACCATTAACTGCGGTATGATTACAAAGCAATTTTATCCTCACCCTGACGTGAGTGGTTCTGTGACGAGAAACCGATTGACAATAATACCAAGATCTGCTATGAGCCCGTGATGTTGTGTGCAGACGCTGTATTAATCCCGCCCCGTATGGCAAACTCATGCCCGGGGCGATTCATGCACAGCGGAGATGCGTATTGTCTCGCTTCCCCTTATCGTAAAGTCCACTTTCTTTCCTGTTGCGTGCCTGTTTCAAATGTACGCCCGCGCGGTTTTGTGAATGAGGCTCCCCATTCCGCTGTTGTTGCGGGGTAATCTGGTTTTGTGCGTGGCGGGTGCTTGCGTTGCGTTTAGTAGACGTTAACCGATGGAGTTGTTACAAACCCCCCATTTATTCGGATTCGCTATTCCGCAGGGCGGTGGTTTAGCTCTTCGAGCACATTTGTAGTGCGGGGCGGTGCTGTTACTGCTACTGAGGTGGCTCACTGCTTGTTTAACCACGGTGCCCACTTTTTTTTCCTTTTTTTGACACCTTAGCTCTCCTCTTCTTCACTTTCGCGTTCTTCCGTTTTCAGGTTAGGAGCTGTGTAGTAAAACGAGTATTTTTTTTTAGGGATGCCGAAAATCCGCCCAGGAATGAAGCGGCCACCACCGGGGTTTGAAAAAATCAATGACAAGCTTGACGAATACGACGCAGAGATGCGACTGGCTCTTTCTGAGGACCCTTCCCAGGCTGAACTACCGGTGCCGTCCAAACGAAAGGACAAACAAAATAAGGTTGAAGCGACTAAAGACAAGCATGCTCAAAGTGTACAGCGCGGTGATGGTGGTGTAGCGGGCCACTCGGACGGCGAATTAGACAAACCGGAACCCCCCTTGTGGCGAGTGGCGCGAATCAATCGGGAGCGCACACGTTATGTGTTTAATGCGTGTTTCCGAGAGCGGATAATTGCGGAGGAGGTTCTCGACTACTGCTGTGAGATGAATTTCATTGATGCTGGTCTCGTTCGGCGCTGGTCACTTGCTGGGTATGAACGGCTGTGTTGCAATACTTGCTGCTTACCGGGAGCTGCTAGTGAAGCGGCTCGTATGGTGAATAAGTTTGCAAACCGTGACAAAAAAGATCGGCGCACTAATGGTAATGATGACACCGGGGGTACCTGCATTTGCCGCGTGCCCGATGAGAAGCGTCTGGCCAAGGCGTTCACTAGGTGTATGGTGTGTGGGTGCTCTGGTTGTGGTTCGGGGGGGTAAGCGCAAGCACGACACCGAGGAAAAAGATAGTGTATCCGACATGAAAAAAGTACGCACGGACGACTACGAGGTGAAATCGGGTAAATAGTGAAGGATTTGACATTTTTTTTCCCCCCTCCCGGAAAGTCGTTGCACCAATTGTGAATGAACTTCTTATTCTTCGTATGCCCCTTCTCTGTTGGGGTACCCACAAACCCCATCTGTTTCAAAACGGAGCATCCTTTTGTGCCTTTCATTTGCGCACCAACTGCAATGGTAAATATTCTTTCACTGCCCATTTTGTGTATGAGAAAGTAAGATTGCTGGCTGGTAGTTCAGTAGCTCAGACAAACTTGTCGCTGTCGGCCTGCAGAACGGCTCACGCCGGTGCCACGTTCGGGCGGGGGAAAGGTGAAATTGGCTTCATTACGCGATGGGCGATATTTGGCTCTCATCTCTGTGTGATGACATCACTAAGCGTTTCTGACGGAATTCGTATGCTGAACACATAACAAACGCAAATCACTCCACACTGATAACAGCTCCGCAGGCCCCAATCCCTTACCGTACATTCGCAATGAGGCAAACGATGAAAAAATAAATGGATCGCTGACTCTGAACACATTATCTGATTGACAGGACATTTCTTTGACTATACCTCTGAATGGTGCCCCACTTCTCTCTCCATTCCTCCCTCTTTCTGTTGGTTTCCCCCCCCCCTCCTGCTGCTGCCACTACTATTCCTCCAGGTGTCTATTGCTCCTGGTGCATTACCATTAACTGCGGTATGATTACAAAGCAATTTTATCCTCACCCTGACGTGAGTGGTTCTGTGACGAGAAACCGATTGACAATAATACCAAGATCTGCTATGAGCCCGTGATGTTGTGTGCAGACGCTGTATTAATCCCGCCCCGTATGGCAAACTCATGCCCGGGGCGATTCATGCACAGCGGAGATGCGTATTGTCTCACTTCCCCTTATCGTAAAGTCCACTTTCTTTCCTGTTGCGTGCCTGTTTCAAATGTACACCCGCGCGGTTTTGTGAATGAGGCTCCCCATTCCGCTGTTGTTGCCGCCTCTTCCCTCCCAAGAATTGGGGTTGAGCATCATATGGTGGTTCTTGAGCAGTATTCTATCCCCCTTATTCCCTCATTCTTTCTTCCTTATCATATATGCCCGTTTTGTGTTATTTTGTAAATGTGGGTGTTCCAATGAAGTAATAACTCTAGAAGCAACCTGGGCGATCCGGGTTACCGTGTTGACTAAAACTATCAGCCGTTGTTTTTGCCCACAGAAATCTTGTTTCAGGAGAGGGGTCCGAGTGGTTTTGAGGCATGATGGAGGACGATGAGGGTTTGGATGGGCAGCAGGAAGTGAGGGAAGTTGTAAAGGAGCGTCCCGTTAGGCTAACCAGCATTGTGCGGCATGACTGCTCCAAGTCCTTCGCTAACGATGTTCTTGAGATGGCCAACGTCGTTCTTGACAACTTGCCTGCCGATCGTATGTATAAGGATGTTGCCACTCTCCTTAAGCGGCAGTTGGACGAAACTCAAAAGGGCACATGGCACGTCATCGCAGGGTCGCATTTCGGTGCGAATGTGACAAACGACGCAGAAACCATGGTGAACCTAAAGATCGACGATATGTATGTTCTTGTGTTTCGTTCTGGCCCTCCAGACCGTCCGCTAAATGCGAATGATGCAAAGGAGTAATCGACGAATGTATTTACTTGTTGAGTGTGCTCGCGTGATGATCGTTTGAAGTAGGCAAGGCGTTCGCCTGCTTGACGTTATCCATCGGCTGCGGGATTTTTCTTTTCTTTTTTCTCATTCTTTTTGACGCCGTTGCGTTCGGTGTTTTGGATGGACTTTGAACCAAGGGGATTAAACGGATTGCTAGAGTTAGAGAATCTTTCCCGTGCTGTACCACTTAAGTTACGCTTATACCTACTAGGGACCTTACAGCCTTTGTCCCGTGGAGCATGTACCGTATACCGGAGAACAAGGAAATGTGAGAACCCGTCTTTGGACACACGTACTGGGGTGCATATATATATATATATATATATATATATAGTGCATTTTTGTGAGAGCCTTTAACCCTCATCTTCTCTTTGACCGATTTCTCGCATTGCTCCGTTTGTGATATATCTTAGCTTTAAAGTTTTTAAGTTTAGCTGGTTGTTGGCGTTTGCTACAGGTGGGGGGAGTAGCATCATTTTCTGCAAAAGAGAAGACACCCTCCAATGCAGCCACCACAGGCAACCGAACAGACAAAGAAGAAGCTGAAGTCGTTCGGTAAAAACCGGCGTGAGATTAGGGTGCGCACCACCTATGATGAAAAGGGCAACTGGATGGCCGTGAACAACCCGGACAAGCTGAGGCAAACGGAGTGCCCAGCTCTTGACCGTTACTATCGTGACCTTCAGCGGTTGTGTACGCCACAGGAGTGGGGCGATGAAATGGCGCTGTTCCGCCAACCACTTCCCACTACATTTTGGATCAATGACACGGATCCCTTAGCCCCCGAAATTAGTCGCTATTTCGAATCGCTGCCTGATACAGTAGTTGAGGCTATTCCGTGGTACCCGATTCGCGGGATGGCGTGGCGTATAAAGGCTGGGAAGACTGAATTTCGGCGTCCCGAAATGAAGGAATTACGGAGTTTTTTAATTCGTCATACTGCCATTGGGACTGTATCGCGCCAGGAAGAAGTGTCGATGCTCCCGCCTTTCTTGTTGGACATTCAACCCACGGACAAATGCCTTGATATGTGCGCATCCCCAGGCTCAAAAACAGCTCAAATTCTTGTTTCGTTGGGGCGGCATAAGGTTATACCTCATGATAGTGATGCCTCACCCTTTCCGTTCGACTACGACAGCGAGGGGCTTGTGGTCGCTAATGATATTGACACCAAGCGAGCCAACATGTTGGTGCACCAAGTTAAGCGTATGAGGTTGCTATTCCCGTTTGCACTCTTTACCAATCATGACGCACAATTCTTCCCCAATATGGTGTTGACCCCTGGAGAAGCGCAACCCCACACATGTGGACAGCAAACTACCGGCGATGATGGCGCCACCGAGCTTCGGTTTGATAAAATACTTTGTGACGTTGTCTGTTCTGGTGACGGAACAATCCGCAAAGCTCCACACATACTCAAGATGTGGTCGCCCCGGGAGGCTATATCGCTGCAGAAGGTGCAGATTCAAATAGCATTGCGTGCCTGTCACCTTCTTCGCGTCGGCGGTCGCCTTGTCTACAGCACGTGCTCTATGAATCCCATAGAAAATGAGGCGGTTGTAGCGCAGATTATCCACCGCACGAAAGGGGCTATGAAACTTATTGACTGCTCCTCGTTGCTCCCCGGGTTGCGGTTCACCCCGGGTCTCCAAAAGTGGGTGGTGACGAACTCAAAGGGCAATGTGGTGGAAGCTCCATGCCAGGAAGCACACGAAGCACTCTTCCCGCCTGGAACGCCAGGGGCCTATTCGTCGGATGCGGTTGATGCTATGGACTTGCGCCTGTGTTTGCGACTGCTTCCTTCCCATTGCAACGGCGGCGCATTCTTCATTGCAGTGCTCAGCAAAGTTTCTGAGTTCCGCTTCCATAAGCATGACGAAACAACGCAGCCAGCTATCACGGTGCCGGCGCACTCTGCCCGCATTTTTGAACGCGAAGACAACACATCAGTCGACACGGAAGTTACTCAGGATGGCCTCCCTTTAGGAAAAAGAGAAAGAGAGGAAAACGCACTCGACTTGGCCAAAGATGAGGTTCGCGGGAGAGGTGTTCCTCCGCAATTTGTTGCAGCTCCGGAGCCCATTATCAACGTCATAACGGACTTTTACCGTGCATCTAGCTTTCCGACGCGTCTGCTTGTCGTTCGTACAGCAAATGGGCAACGGGAGCTGAAACTTTCCGGTGGGTCTGTCTGCTCCATTGTTTCGCGCTCTGCTCTCGAGGTTTTGCAGCATAAGACGGACACTCTTATTGTGGTAAGCGCTGGCCTTCGTGTTTTCGCCCACGAAAATCTTGACGGCGGCTGGCGCATTGCCAGTGAGTCGGCTGTTCTCTTTTCCAAACTAATGTCCCAGTCCCCGCGACGGCTGTGCGTTCACGTAAGTTTGGTGGAGCGCCTTTTGAAAGGAGGAAAGCTAAAAGACATTCCCTTTAATGATATTGAAGACGAGGCGGTACGTTTCCAGTTGGAGTCAATGGATATTGGCACTGTTCTGCTGAAAATTGAAGCCCCCGGTGCGGTCGGAGGTGTTCTTTACTCCGTGGCGCTGAGGGCACGTAAGCGGTTGCAGTTATTAGTGGACCAGGAGGACATCGTGGGATTGAGACTGCGGTTGGGACTCCCCGCGACGGAGGCAGCAAAGGTGGAGGATACCAACGCACAACAGAGGGAGGGTGGTGTTATACCTGCTGATTGCGCGGAGGAAGGGGCGGAGCGCATTCCTTAATAAAAAGGGAGGGAGGGAAAAGCAGTTGCAGTTTTGTTGTACACCAGCGACTTGCCCACGAATGAGAGCGCAACTGTGTGCACGTGTGTGTGATATCGTGTTCAAAACCGTGCGTGGCCACACTTGCGCGTAGTTGAATTGGTATAATTTAAGAATCGTAACATTAAGCGATTAAAGCTTTCAATGTGGACCCTTCATTCCTCTTCTTTCTTTGGACTTCTTTTCTCTTCCTGCTTTTATTCGTGTGGCGCAGTCGTGCGCTTAACATATCCGTCTGCGGGTTTATTTTGTTTCTGCTGTTGCCTTCGTGTTTCACGCGAATTTAAGGCAGTCTGTGTTTAACTATGATGCCTCATTTCGGTTCTCCCGAATTTCTCTTTTCCATCTGTTTTCATTTCGTTCGGCCCCTGCTGTTTGCGAACGATGCGTGCCCATTTGTCTGCTCGCACACGCAAACAAGGAGTGTAGCGGGTGCAATTGTGGATACGGAGAACAGGTCCGGCCAGCCGTTTGATTTTTTTCGTCTTTTTGAATCGCCAAGCATATAAAAAACGGGAGCCTCAGGTGTTGAAAATTCTGCACGAGGCACAGTATATACACACATTTTATTTATTTGTGCGCGCTCGCAAGCGGATCTAGGGGATAAGGTGCAAATCGCATCGAGTAAGTCACAAAGTAGGGGGGAAAGCGCAAAAACATCGAGTGAGGTGACGGCCTTTGGTATCTGTTTACCCCCTTTTTGCTGAAGGAGGGAAATAGTTTCGAAGAAGAGACATTTCCTCTCACGATTGTGTACAAGTATACCTTACAAGCCATACAATAATTGAAGACTTGGGGATAGATAGATTTTTTTTTCGTTTTAGTTTCACGCACAAAACGGCTTTTCCGTTCCCGTCCAGGTATGTCCACAGCGAAGAGTTTTCCGATGGCTCAACTTTCTACACGGGCTCAGTATAGCCGTATGCAACGAGAGTTTGTGCAGTTACAAAGGCAGGAGAATCCACGAAATATAAACTTTACCACTTCTTTAAAAAATCGCCACAAGAATCGCTATTTGGACATATTGGCCAATGAGGAGACAATATATCCACCGGTCCTAAAGGCCGTCGGGGCACAACCTGGGCGTTATCCCTATATCAATGGGAATTTAATCGATCTTGATTTGCCACATACGTTTGTCGCTTGTCAGGCTCCCGTACCGCAAGGTGTCCCTGACTTTTTAGAGACCCTCAGTGAGAAGAAGGTGGACCTTGTTGTGATGCTCACTAAACTACGGGAGGGTGGTGTTTTGAAGGCAGAGCGTTATTGGCCGGAAGAAGAGGAAGATTCCTTGTCATTTCCGGAATCTGGACACGATGCTATAAAGGTGACAAGGGATGCGGAGGCGTCGTACGAGGTTGATGCTGAGCTTGACATCGTGCGTCGTCCGCTCGTTATCCATGTACCCGGTAAGCCAATGCATCGGGTGCTGCAAGTGCAGTACGTTGGTTGGCCCGATCACGGTGTTCCAGAATCCGCAGCATCATTTGATGAGCTCTTGTCGGTAATCAAGAACTGCGTAACCACTTCCCCCATATTGGTACATTGTAGTGCTGGTATTGGTAGGACGGGGACACTAATAGGTGCCTATGCCGCTCTACTTCACATTGAGCGCGGGATCCTTACTGATTCAACCGTATACTCTATAGTTGCAGCGATGAAGCAAAAGCGATTCGGTATGGTTCAACGGTTAGAGCAGTATGCAGTTATCTATATGACTGTTCTGGGCCGGCTCGGTGTGGATATTAGTGGACTGGTGTCGACACTTAACTTAAAAGCGTAGTCGGCTGTGCCATAACTTACCCCTTTGCACATGTGTGTGTAGCGCCGCAACGTATTGTATTACTCGTTTGACGAACTGTTCTCCCCTGCTTTTTCTGTAACCTCTCAGATATGAAGAGTCACATTGGTGTGCGGGAGAGAAGAGGGGTTGACCCGTACAGCATGGCTGGATACTCCTCACGTGCCGTGCCGCGTGAATAAATGATACGGTGATGCGGAAGTGATAATGTTTATGGAACGACTTGCCAAACATTGTCGCAGAATTCATGTGTTTTGACGTTAATACCAATATCGGTCAACCTCCTTGTGTGTAATTTTTTTCCCCTCATTTTTCTGAAACCAGACCTCCAACGTTTGTTTAACGCTTTGTTTCGAGTGTGAGGAAAAAAATAACAACAGAGGGAAGCCTTTGTTCTCTCCACCTCACTTTCTATTACTCACTTTTATTGGAGATATATATATTTTTTCTTTTCGCCCTCAGTCAGAGCAAACGGCAACTGTAGGAGGAGATTCATTCTCCGTAAGGGACGGAGAGGGTGCTTGAATCCTCGCAGCCCTGCTATTTGGTGTCGATTCGAAACCTTGGTGTGCAAACAATAAAACAAACAGAAAACGTAGACTGAGGAGGGACGTGGAGCCCGTACGCCAAGGAGGTAAACCAAAAAGAGGGGGAAAATAACGAAGAGCAGGGACAGCAAGAACACGTTTTGGGATTTCGAGGAATAAGTTCAATTTGGTGTCGGCTACGTTTGATCGTTTACGAAGGGTAGAAAAAAGTTCGTAGTAACGACCGTACAACAAAAGGTAGCTGGGAAAAAATTGATTGAGTGACACGATTTTGTCATTGCGGTGGAAAACATTAATTCGATCGGCCACGAGATGGCTGGTGCGGAACAACGACAATTTCACAGCGTAGAGGAAGTTAGCGTAGAGTTAGGTCGCGCATCACTGCATGCTTCTTGGGGTTTCAAGACATATGACGGTGTCTGCCCCCTTCGTGTACGTGATGTAGCAGCGGAGATTCCTGAAGGTGTAAGGCGCGGTGATGAAATAATTGCAATTAACGGAATCCGACCAGGGAGCTATGATGAGGGAATGTCATTGCTGCATCAGGCGCAGTCAACCGTTCAGCTATGCGTTCGTCGTAAAGTCAGTGGAAGTAAGTGTGCGACAACAGTTGATGAAGGTGCAGAACCGCGGGAGTGTGAGTATATTGGTATCGAGCCAAACAGCTGGCGCAATCGAGCCTCACTCCATTCGCTTTCCCCTAGCGCGGAATGGGAGGGCACTATATCCCCACAGCAACAACAACGGAAACCTGCGGACCAAACTACTGCAACATCATGTCACCACTCAGAGTCGGGAGTGAGGACGTCTGCACAGCTTGCACTTGACAAGGTGCTTTTGGCTGCGTGTGGAAAAGACGCACATTGTGAGGACACAATCACTGAAGGTACTACCGACACGGAGGGGCCACCAAGTGGGCCGAGCAGGGCCCCACTTTCCATTAACAGTCAAGTTGCTGGTATATGGCGAGGCATTTTAACTAGGAAACGGAAGCGTCTTGATGACGCCTCAAGGGATAGCAAAAACTACATGGACGTTTGTAGTGTGCTTCCCAAACTTACCCACCAGGTCATTTACGACTGCCAAAACTGCCCCTTTTCAATTGAGGAGGGCTTCGTACCGGAGTTTCACAAATCTGTCCAGTACATTATGACTGAAAGGGCGCTGTCCCAAAAGCACGCCGCCGGTGACGAGGACGGAGACGGGGACGCGAAAGTGATGCTGGCGCCGGTGAAGGATCGCTCCGACGAAGATTTGTCAGCGGTGATGGCACAGGTAGAGGCTAAGAAGGCTCAGTGCGAAAAGGAAGTGAGCCAACGCGACACTGTTGCTGATGTACACCGAATGAAAAAGATGTTGAGCTCGCAGCAAAGTGGCATGCTGAAGGTGGTGGAAAGCCACCGTGAGAGCCTTCTGCAGAAACTGAGGGAAGATGTGGGTTGGTATCGAGAGACGGAGTGCAGCGCCCAGGACTTCTTTGCTTTGCACTCAAAGGCCATCTCATGGTGTAGGAAAGCGTCGATAAAGCAATCTCCCGTTGATTCTAAGGTGAAGTACCCCGCATTTCACCATGGAAACCGCGAGGGCCATAAGCGGCACGAGCACCCTCAACTGCTCCCACCACCGCCACCGCCACCGCCACCACCGCTGTCACAGCCGCATTTTCCACCCCCACCGTTTGCAGCGGCCCCTTCTAGCGCTGCTGTTGTCCCTGTGAGTACGGTTTCACCCCGTGGTAGGGTTGGATACGTTGCTCCCCCAGGGTATGCCAGGCGGCTTCCTCAGCACCCTCCTCTTTTTGATGTACGAACGCTGAATGCGACGTTGTATCACCGGTAGAGCGATGCAAGTTGACGAGTGCGCTGTGTCTTTTGGTTCCCCAGTCGCGGTCCTAATGATAATTTGGTACTTCCGGCGCAAGGTTTAAGGTGTTGGTCCTCTCTTCCACCCCTCTTTTGCGCGGTAGTGGACGGTTGCGGCATTTGTGGATGCTTCTGCTCTGACTTCATTTGCTTTTGTTTACCTGAAGGGTACGCGAGGGGTGTGTAACATTCTTAAACATATATATATATATATAATGTTCATGTGTACGTCCGTGTGTGGTATCGTGTGCGTGCTGTAAGGGAGCCAACGGGCTTTGCTTAAACCATTTTTACTTCTCACTAACGTGATATCGCTCCCTCTAAAGTCACATTCTTTGCGGGTTGGATGGAAGCTGTTGTGTATGAGATCGAGCAGGACCCAGATACAAGGTTGCATCGGCTAAGAAATGCTATGCTAGCCTTCGTTTCTGTACCCATGGCTTCTCCTCCTGCAGTGGCTCTTCTCGTTTCTCTCTCCCTGGACGAACCCCCGGGTTCTTCACGCAAGCAGCAGGATCGGGCCACAACAAAAGCAACGGCGGTCGAGACCCAACTTCGGAGCGCGTGCGACGATCGAGCCGTGCTTCTGAAGTGGTTGCGAGCCGAGATGAATATCGTGTTAGATATTCCTGTAGCCGCTTCTTTTGAACCTAGTGGGGCGGAGCAACTCTCCGTACTCTCCACATGGCAACAAGACCAGCACCGGTCCCCCCTGCGTAAAGCGGATATCGTATTACTTTCGTTGCGTAATGTGGCACCGCTGTGGGATAATCACGAGACTAGTTCATCCCTGCTCGGTCGTCAGCGTGACGTCTGTGCCCCACACCTTGGGTTGTTTCTTCTTGCTCATCAGAGCCTATTGCTTGATGTGACCTGCTGTGTCGGAGGTGGAAAGCTGGAGTTGTTATCCCCTGCGGCCTTCAGTCCACTTCGTGCACGGCACATCGCGAAAGGCCGCACAGCAGCCGTAGCATTTTACGGCTGTTGGCTGTCGCTAGCAGCAACACCAAGCGGTTTTCACATCTTACAGAAGAGACTTCAGTCACTAAACGAGCACGTTCTTTCTGCTATGCAGTTGCCCTTGTGCTGTTCTTACGGCGGAAAAGTTGGCAACCTTCAGCATAATTTATCAACGGTACCCAGCCCAGCAGGGGCGGCGCGACCCCGTGAGGTCCACACGGTTTCCGCACCACTGCTGCCCACGCGTCCATTAAGGGACATATTCAGTCTTCTGGGTTTCCTACTGGCTTGCCCGCACGTTGACTATTACAGCGAGGCCACTAAGTTTTGTACTCGGGTGGCGACAAGGAGAAAAACTGCATTGGTAACAGAGAACAAGTGTTTCAGCAGCTGCGCGACACACAGTGAGGAGGTGGTTAAGAGATATGACAGAAAACGGATGAGAGGCGTGATTCGCGCATCATTGTCCATGCGTTCAAAGCGGCAACAGCACTCAAGTGCTCCAGATAAAAAACAAACTGTCACACAGCTAATAACATCGGAAGAACCTCTGTGGTATGAAGACTGCGGGTCTTAAGAGGGGGTCTCCACAGCACCCACTACTTCATCTCTCTGAGATCATATACGCTGTCTCGGATTTTGTCTCCACTGCGGTTTGTTGTTGTTTTTGTGGATGCGGTGACTATCCTCTTTTTCAGCCATACTCCTCACTCCATTGTCATTCTCTTTGTGTTTCTGGAACCTAAATAGAAAAAATACGTTGAGAAGGTGCGTATTTGCTTTTCGGTGAACAAAGGTTTGTATAAAATAAGCCCGCTTTCTCTTATACATAAGCCCCACTTACCCTTATAAGAAAGATGATGCAAGGATTTCCCTCCTTAGGGGAAAAGGACCCAGCTGCCAAGCCACCAGCAGAGGGAAAACCGACCTCAGCTTCGGGAGAGAAACAACCGAGCGAAGCAGTACAAGGAATACCGCTATACCAAGGTGAAGGTAATAATCAAGAAGGATTGAAACGTTTTGTGGTACAAGGGTATAAGGATGTGTGGGCTGCAATATTATACATTTTATGCATTTTCGCCATCGCTGGAATCGGAGTACACGCAATGTGGTCGAGAGGCTCCTCCGAAGAAAAACAAGAGGTTAAAACAACAACAGCAGAAAATGAGCCTTCAAATTCAAAGTCCCTTTGGAGTGTCTACTTTCTTGTTGGCGTGGCTGCTGCCGCTTCCATCGGTGCGGCGTCCGTGTCGTTTCTACTGATGCGTATGTTTCCACGCAAGACAATTCTTTTCGCAAACATTGCCGCCATAATTATAAACATCATTTCAGCTTTGCTAGCAATATTATCAGGACACATGGTAAGCGGTATCCTCATGATGACATTATGTGCCCTGCACATACTGTGGTTTTACTTTGCACGGCACCGAATTCCTTTTGCTGCAGAACTTCTCAAGGCCTCTATCGATGTGTTGTCTGGCTACAAGGCGGTATATTTATTCAATGTCATGTTATGTGTTGGTTGCACAGGATTACTTATGCTGTGGGCAAACGCTTTTATGTGGACGTATCAAAGAAGTCAAGCGCAAGATTCATCATTCTCCGGTATAATTTACCTTTTCCTTATGCTTTTCTTATTTTGGACATCGCAGGTGACAACTAATCTGATGCATGTAACAACTGCTGGACTTACTGCTACATGGTACTTTGCTGGTAAGGAGAATATGCCAAAGAATCCCACCCTCGCCTCATTCAAGCGAGGTACCACCACAAGCTTCGGCTCCATTTGCTTTGGGTCACTGCTTGTGGCAATTATCCGTCTCATACGGTGGCTCGTGTCAACCGCAGAAGACAGTGAACATGAAATATTACGCTGTATATTCCTTTGTATTATTGGTTGTTTGGAGAGGCTGATGGAATACTTCAACACATACGCATTTGTTCATGTTGCCATCTATGGTTGTGGGTACATTGAAGCAGCGAAAATGACATGGGAGTTGTGTAAACAGTGTGTGTTTTCTGCCCTGTTCAATGACACTCTGATTGATGTAACACTCGGGCTACTTGCTACTTGTGGTTCGCTACTGGTTGGTAGTGTTTTTGGTTTTCTCTTAAAATCCTGGGCAGCATTCGCGCTTGGTTTTGCCGTTTCTATATTGGTTCACCTCCTCATATTCTCCCCCGTGGGTAGTGCTGTAACCACCTTATTCGTATGTTATGCGGAAGTGCCTGAGGGCCTTGAGCACTCATCCCCTGACTTGTACGCGGCTCTTCAGAGAACTGACCAAAACGGCACATCAAATGGAGCAGCACCTCCACGTGTGTAAAACTTCTTAAGCTCATGCATATAAGGAGGATATGTGTTTGTCTCTCTTCTGCAAAAACTTTCCCTCCCATACCCAATTTCGCACACTCGCACCGTGTGAAGAAGAGTCAAATATCTTTTGTTTTTGATTCACTATATATAATGCACTGAAGCGTGTGTTATGCATGCAAATAAATTGATAACATTGCTGACTCTTCTTTTTGTTCTATTATATTACTCTGTTCGATTTGCTCTTGACTATTTTGTATTTTCTTTCCGTTTCATGTGATGGATGCGAGGGACATAACCACAACATATTGAATGTGTCGCGGTGTAAACTGCTCTGTTGTGAGCGGTCAGTATTGAGTTAATATTTTTGTTCCGTGTGTTGAGGAAGTTGAATAGAGTCCTGATGCAGTCCACTCATGCGGTAAGCAGTGATGCGCCTTAGTGTGAAAATTCCTTTGATACTGTGTGATTTGCACACTTCCATTCTTCTTCGTCACTGGAAGCTGTTGCTACTGCATACTAATGCATCATCATTTCCTATTTCCTTTCCTCCTCCATCATTTTCCATTTTCTCTGTTTTGTAATCAAACAAATAAGATATATTGCAAGTGTACGCAATTGCTATCCAGCAACAAAGGGCTATAGACACTATTATCTCAGTGATAAGGTATTGTTTATTTCTGAAGAAGGACGATGAACAAGCAATACGGAACAGAAACAAATCGCTACGACTATGATGTGTGGCAGGAAAATCAGCGGAATTGTCGGCAGGAATGTTCACCACAAGCTGTGCCGCTACAAGGAATACCGCTATACCAAGGTGATGGTGATGATAAAGAAGAGCTGAAACGTTTTGTGGTACAAGGGTATAAGGATGTGTGGGCTGCAATATTATACATTTTATGCATTCTTGCAACTATTGGGCTTGGAATATATAATATTGTGAAGCCTGATGCTTCAGGAGAAGAAGAAGGGGAAAGTGTCGTATCGGTTAAATCATCTAACCCGTTTTCTGGTGTGTTTAAAAGTGTTTACATTTGGATTGCCGTTGCTGGTGGAATTGCCATAGCTGTGGCGTCGCTTTCCTTTCTCTTTATGAGGATGTTTCCTCGGAAGATTATTATTGTGGCAAATGTTGTCTCGATTATCATCAATATTGGAGGCGCCGCTGCCGCCATTGTGATGGGGGTGCTTCCACTTGGCATTGCTTTACTCATTATGTGCGCTATGCACATACTGTGGTTTTACTTTGCACGGCACCGAATTCCTTTTGCTGCAGAACTTCTCAAGGCCTCTATCGATGTGTTGTCTGGCTACAAGGCGGTATATTTATTCAATGTCATGTTATGTGTTGGTTGTGCGGGGTTTACCATATTATGGGGGTACGCAGCTGTTCCTTCACTAGAAACTGCCACTAACAAAGGTGACAGTGGGGCACTAGCGGTTTTGCTACTTCTTTTCCTTATGTTGGTTTTTTTTTGGTCATCTCAAGTTACTGGAAATCTGATGCATGTAACAACTGCTGGACTTACTGCTACATGGTACTTTGCTGGTAAGGAGAATATGCCAAAGAATCCCACCCTCGCCTCATTCAAGCGAGGTACCACCACAAGCTTCGGCTCCATTTGCTTTGGGTCACTGCTTGTGGCAATTATCCGTCTCATACGGTGGCTCGTGTCAACCGCAGAAGGTAGTGAACATGAAATATTACGCTGTATATTCCTTTGTATTATTGGTTGTTTGGAGAGGCTGATGGAATACTTCAACACATACGCATTTGTTCATGTTGCCATCTATGGTTGTGGGTACATTGAAGCAGCGAAAATGACATGGGAGTTGTGTAAACAGTGTGTGTTTTCTGCCCTGTTCAATGACACTCTAATTGATGTAACACTGAATCTACTTGTTACTTGTGGTTCGCTACTGGTTGGTAGTGTTGTCGGTCTACTCTTCAGATCCTGGGTAGCATTCGCGCTTGGTTTTGCCGTTTCTATATTGGTTCACCTCCTCATATTCTCCCCCGTAACCAGTGCTGTAACCACCTTATTCGTATGTTATGCGGAAGTGCCTGAGGGCCTTGAGCACTCATCCCCTGACTTGTACGCGGCTCTTCAGAGAACTGACCAAAACGGCACATCAAATGGAGCAGCACCTCCACGTGTGTAAAACTTCTTAAGCTCATGCATATAAGGAGGATATGTGTTTGTCTCTCTTCTGCAAAAACTTTCCCTCCCATACCCAATTTCGCACACTCGCACCGTGTGAAGAAGAGTCAAATATCTTTTGTTTTTGATTCACTATATATAATGCACTGAAGCGTGTGTTATGTATGCATTTTACCGGCTTCACCATGATAAACCACATACTTGATGTAGTAGGTGAAATTAGATGCCGCAGTATCTGGTCGTGTGTAGCAGTAAATATATTAATAAATAACGACTCTTTATTATCGTAACCGCGCAAAAAGTGTTTAACATGAGCGATATTTTTTATGATACGTACGACATTATCGTGAGCGATCGGTATTGTGTTAGTATTTTTGTTCCGTGTGTTGAGGAAGTTGAATAGAGTCCTGATGCAGTCCACTCATGCGGTAAGCAGTGATGCGCCTTAGTGTGAAAATTCCTTTGATACTGTGTGATTTGCACACTTCCATTCTTCTTCGTCACTGGAAGCTGTTGCTACTGCATACTAATGCATCATCATTTCCTATTTCCTTTCCTCCTCCATCATTTTCCATTTTCTCTGTTTTTTAATCAAACAAATAAGATATATTGCAAGTGTACGCAATTGCTATCCAGCAACAAAGGGCTATAGACACTATTATCTCAGTGATAAGGTATTGTTTATTTCTGAAGATGACGCAAAAGGGGTACGTCGGAGTTCCTGAGGAACCATACAGGTCTAAATTTACTCCTGAGGTGGGACCTTATTATGGATTTGAAGGAGAAGGAACACATGCTGTGCCGCTACAAGGAATACCGCTATACCAAGGTGAAGGTAATAATCAAGAAGGATTGAAACGTTTTGTGGTACAAGGGTATAAGGATGTGTGGGCTGCAATATTATACATTTTATGCATTCTTGCAACTATTGGGCTTGGAATATATAATATTTGCCAGCAGGGATTGCGTAGTTTAATATCTGCTGATGTAGTAAATATTTTTTGGGCTTGTAATGATGATAGTTGTATTGACTCGGTGTGTCTTTTCTTTCTTCTTGCTTTTGCTATTTCAGTTATTGTATGTTTGTCCTCTTTGTCGTTGATGAAACGTTTTGCTAGCGGAATAATCAAGGGTTGCAACGTTATTTTGCTTATTTTTTATGTCGTTGCTTTCCTTTTTTCGGTATGGGCACTTAATAACGCTTTTGCTATTCCATGGTTTTGTATGCTGGTTGTGCATTTACTTTGGTTTTTCTTTGCAGGTCGGCGTATTCCTCTCGCTGCTGAGCTTCTGAAAAGCTCTTCTACTGTGGTATGTAACTACAAAGCACTGTGCGCAGTCAACGCCGTCCTGTTTGGTGCACATGTCTTTTTCAGTGTTATGTGGGCGTCTGTTATGAAACCACTATATGCGCAGCTGGCGAAGATGGAGTTAAATCCGAGCGCTGGTGGAGCTCGCAATGAGGAAGATTTGACTCTCAACATTCTATTCCTAAGCTTGCTTGCTCTGCTGTTCGTCATGTTTTGGGCGACGCAGGTGACAACTAATCTGATGCATGTAACAACTGCTGGACTTACTGCTACATGGTACTTTGCTGGTAAGGAGAATATGCCAAAGAATCCCACCCTCGCCTCATTCAAGCGAGGTACCACCACAAGCTTCGGCTCCATTTGCTTTGGGTCACTGCTTGTGGCAATTATCCGTCTCATACGGTGGCTCGTGTCAACCGCAGAAGACAGTGAACATGAAATATTACGCTGTATATTCCTTTGTATTATTGGTTGTTTGGAGAGTTTGATGGAATACTTCAACACATACGCATTTGTTCATGTTGCCATCTATGGTTGTGGGTACACTGAAGCAGCGAAAATGACATGGGAGTTGTGTAAACGGTGTTCTTGTGCTGCTTTGTTTAATGACAGACTGATTGATGTGACATTATTTGTCGCTTCATTTATTGGTTCGCTACTGGTTGGTGTTATCGTCGGTCTTGTGTCTGCATCGGGAGGTGGATTTGCGTTTGGTTTCACCGTTTCTATATTGGTTCACCTTTTCATATTCTCCCCCGTGGGTAGTGCTGTAACCACCTTATTCGTATGTTATGCGGAAGTGCCTGAGGGCCTTGAGCACTCATCCCCTGACTTGTACGCGGCTCTTCAGAGAACTGACCAAAACGGCACATCAAATGGAGCAGCACCTCCACGTGTGTAAAACTTCTTAAGCTCATGCATATAAGGAGGATATGTGTTTGTCTGTCTTCTGCAAAAACTTTCCCTCCCATACCCAATTTCGCACACTCGCACCGTGTGAAGAAGAGTCAAATATCTTTTGTTTTTGATTCACTATATATAATGCACTGAAGCGTGTGTTATGCATGCAAATAAATTGATAACATCGCTGACTCTTCTTTTTGTTCTATTATATTACTCTGTTCGATTTGCTCTTGACTATTTTGTATTTTCTTTCCGTTTCATGTGATGGATGCGAGGGACATAACCACAACATATTGAATGTGTCGCGGTGTAAACTGCTCTGTTGTGAGCGGTCAGTATTGAGTTAATATTTTTGTTCCGTGTGTTGAGGAAGTTGAATAGAGTCCTGATGCAGTCCACTCATGCGGTAAGCAGTGATGCGCCTTAGTGTGAAAATTCCTTTGATACTGTGTGATTTGCACACTTCCATTCTTCTTCGTCACTGGAAGCTGTTGCTACTGCATACTAATGCATCATCATTTCCTATTTCCTTTCCTCCTCCATCATTTTCCATTTTCTCTGTTTTTTAATCAAACAAATAAGATATATTGCAAGTGTACGCAATTGCTATCCAGCAACAAAGGGCTATAGACACTATTATCTCAGTGATAAGGTATTGTTTATTTCTGAAGATGACGCAAAAGGGGTACGTCGGAGTTCCTGAGGAACCATACAGGTCTAAATTTACTCCTGAGGTGGGACCTTATTATGGATTTGAAGGAGAAGGAACACATGCTGTGCCGCTACAAGGAATACCGCTATACCAAGGTGAAGGTAATAATCAAGAAGGATTGAAACGTTTTGTGGTACAAGGGTATAAGGATGTGTGGGCTGCAATATTATACATTTTATGCATTCTTGTAACTATTGGGTTTGGGACGTATAATACAATTTCTCAAAATTTTTCTGATTTTATATCGGATAGTGTTGTCCATTTATTCTGGCGGTGTTCTGACGAATGCTGTTCTGTTTTTCTCTCTGTTCTTTTCTTTGTTTCTTCTGTCAGTTCAGTAATTTTATCCTTGTTTTCTTTATCGTTGATGAAGCGCTTTCCACATGATATGATCATCACGGCAAACCTTCTATTCTTTGCCGTGTGCATTGTTGGTTTTTTGTTGTCTATTCTTTGGGGAAATCTTTATTTACTTCTTTTATGTTTGGGTCTTTTTATTGTGCATTGGTTATGTTTTACGGAGTTGCGGAACCGCGTTCCATTCGCTGCTGAGCTTCTGAAAAGCTCTTCTACTGTGGTATGTAACTACAAAGCACTGTGCGCAGTCAACGCCGTCCTCTTTGGTATGTTTACCCTTTTTCTGGTTTTGTGGTGCTCCGCTTTCTCTGCACTGAGCAATGTGTTGAGTAAACAACCAGACCCGAGCAGTGGTGTGAGTGGTAAACGAGGCAATTCATTTTTGATTATTTCTGTATTTTTACTGCACCTAATGTTGCTGTTTGTCATGTTTTGGGCGACGCAGGTGACAACTAATCTGATGCATGTAACAACTGCTGGACTTACTGCTACATGGTACTTTGCTGGTAAGGAGAATATGCCAAAGAATCCCACCCTCGCCTCATTCAAGCGAGGTACCACCACAAGCTTCGGCTCCATTTGCTTTGGGTCACTGCTTGTGGCAATTATCCGTCTCATACGGTGGCTCGTGTCAACCGCAGAAGACAGTGAACATGAAATATTACGCTGTATATTCCTTTGTATTATTGGTTGTTTGGAGAGTTTGATGGAATACTTCAACACATACGCATTTGTTCATGTTGCCATCTATGGTTGTGGGTACACTGAAGCAGCGAAAATGACATGGGAGTTGTGTAAACGGTGTTCTTGTGCTGCTTTGTTTAGTTGTTTTTTTGTTGACGCTATGTTGTGTCTATTTGCAGTACTAAGCGCCCTTCTTGTTTGTGCTGTTGTTTGTACTGCTTATGGTTTAGTCTTTGATTTATCGTTTGGTATTTTGCATATTACCGCTGAAATCTTCGTATTCAGTTTTGGTGTTTGTATGTTGGTTCACCTCTTCGTCTTTTCTTCCGTAACCAGTGCTGTAACCACCTTATTCGTATGTTATGCGGAAGTGCCTGAGGGCCTTGAGCACTCATCCCCTGACTTGTACGCGGCTCTTCAGAGAACTGACCAAAACGGCACATCAAATGGAGCAGCACCTCCACGTGTGTAAAACTTCTTAAGCTCATGCATATAAGGAGGATATGTGTTTGTCTCTCTTCTGCAAAAACTTTCCCTCCCATACCCAATTTCGCACACTCGCACCGTGTGAAGAAGAGTCAAATATCTTTTGTTTTTGATTCACTATATATAATGCACTGAAGCGTGTGTTATGTATGCAAATAAATTGATAACATCGCTGACTCTTCTTTTTGTTCTATTATATTACTCTGTTCGATTTGCTCTCGACTATTTTGTATTTTCTTTCCGTTTCATGTGATGGATGCGAGGGACATAACCACAACATATTGAATGTGTCGCGGTGTAAACTGCTCTGTTGTGAGCGGTCAGTATTGAGTTAATATTTTTGTTCCGTGTGTTGAGGAAGTTGAATAGAGTCCTGACGCAGTCCACTCATGCGGTAATAGGAGTGACATTCCAATGTTTGTACATTATTTGTGTCGTTTTAAATTTATTACGTCTTTTTTTTTTTGTGTGTGTGTGTGTGCTTCTTGTCTTTCTGATGTTGTGGTGATGTCTTCTATCTGTTTTTTTTTCAGTTTCTATTCATTGCTTAATATTGTTTTTTTACTTCTTTTTTATTGTTGGTGTAGATACGGATTGTAGAAGTCGTGTGGTTGGTCTGCCTGAATGCGTGCGCTGTTTGGCGGTTTTGTCTTTGTTGTTGGTAACGATGTGCCGCAAGAGGTGCTTTCTCTAGTCGTTGCTTGTGGGGGTCGAGTGTGCAGGGAACTCACAGCTGCCACTACGCATGGCTTAGTTGTTGGACCTGAGTGCGGGGATTCTATTGATGTTGAACAATTACGCGGCCTGCGGATTCCAATACTTCGAACTCATTGGATACGTGCGTGTGTAGCTGCTTTACGTATTTTGCCGATGAAAGGAGCAGCTGCTGCGTTCGACCCTTTTCTTTTTGATTCTTTATTGTTTACAACTACGATGATGCGATGTGACCTGAAGGATCGTGTTGCTGCTCTTATTATTTTTTTGGGAGGTTCCTATTCTCCTCATCTTACCATCAGCACTGATGTAGTGCTGGTTGGAGATGTTGCGGTGGAGTCAATTAGTGGGAGTGATTGCGTTGTTGACGTTTCGCTTGTTGATAAGTCGCATCGTGGTCCCGCGAAACCTTTGGGTGCTGCAAATGCGGGCGTTAAGCGTGGTGTGCGTAGCTCAAAGTTAAAGCTGGCCGCAAGTCGCTCAATTCCATGTGTGAATTTGGTTTGGTTACAAAAGTGTATTTCCACTGGACAGGTGCATCTTCCCGTGACTGGGGGGTTGTGATGGTGCCTAGGGCCATTATTTATTATTTTTTTTACATTAGATATTACCATAGATCTTTTAATTGTGCGTTCTGTTTCGTAAGTTTTATTAAGTTTCTTTTTCATTTCGTAAGCTGGTGTTCTGTTTTGAACATGTACTTTGCGGCACAGAGATTATCGTTGAAGAAAGTGTGTTTTGTACTTTTCGTTAAGTTATTATTCTTGTTGAGAGCTTAGCGACGCGTATCGTACAGAAAGTTTGCTAACTTTTCCACCACTGGTGTTGATGAATGGAGCAGCCGGGCTTGTTTGCACAGGGGGTGTGATGTTGACGTGCGCCTAGATATTAGATTGTGGATTTTCCTAGAAAAGAGAAAGGTTTGTATGCGGTGGAAGTGTCTGATGCGCGGTTTCGACCAGCGGGCCGACATTTGACAGAAGAGATTCTTCAGAGCTATTTATTCCCGATTGAAGAGTTTCAGTTGTTTTATTTCTTTTTTAAAGTTTCATCTCTCTTTTTCTTCAGTGTGCGGTTCCCTTCTTCTCAGTTGACTTTCGGTGACTCTGTTTCATTGCGCCCTTCTCGGTTATGTTGCTTCGTGCATATCCGTTGTTTCTTTTTTCTCCCCTTCTCTTGTCATCTTGCTTTGACTAGTTTCATTCACAGGAAGGTTGATAATCGTCTCCACCCCGTTTTTTTTTTTGTGTTACTCATCATTTCGGAGGGGAATTGTTCATGTAACGGTGTCTCCGTTTAAAAGCGCTTCTTTTTTTTTTTAAAAAAAACTCTACATTTCCTTTTTGTATTGAATGTTGTCGTTGGTTTCAACTGCCTTTCTCTTCTGTATTGCTGGGGACTTTTATTCGTTTGTGAACTTTTTTTTTGTTTTCGGGCCCGTTTAGAAGGAAAGAAAAAAGGGAACTATATTTCTGTGTAGGCAGACGGGCGGGCTCACCACCGCAGATTGAGGCCGCGGTGATTGGGACTTGGCAAGCACCCTAAGGAAAGGCTGTCAACAAAATAGTTGTAATAAAGCCGAAACATTTGTGTGTGTGCGTGAGAGAAGGGGGGAAACAGAAGAGGAGGCACTTAGAACAATAGTAAAAGCATCGTAGGGGAAACGGGTGAGGGGTTTGTGATAACAGGACGCCGGCAACCAATTGATAATGTCGACCGCGCCTCCCAATCTGTTTAGCACAGTGGCAGCCTACATGGACGCGATTCTCCCCGCAGACAACGCAATGAAGGTTTTGCTGGTGGACGAAGCCACCCTTCATATAATCTCCATGGTGCGCTCGCAGACATTTTTACTCAGCAGGGGTGTGTTTCTTGTAGCGCGCGTCGATAACCACTCGCAACGAAAGTGCATGGGGAACATGCGCTGTGTTGTGTTTATCCGACCGCAAGTTCTTAGTGTTAATGCGGTATGTGATGAACTCCGCAATCCAAAGTATGAGAGCTATGCCATTTACTTCAGTGCAGCAGCTCCATCAGAGCTACTCGATTCCTTAGCTTGCGCTGATGTGAGGGGTGTCGTGAGGTCAGTCTGCGAGGTGTTCTGCGACTTTGTTACACTGAATGCCGATGCGTTTGTCACCGCTGCCCCTGTTCCCAATGTGTTGCTACCTGGATTTATGAACTCTGGGTCATTGAAACGTGTGGCTGAGGGCATTGCGTCCACCTTTGTGGCTCACCGACGGCGCCCATACGTGCGTTATGATCAGCGGAGTGCTTTCGCTCGGAGCCTGGCAACGGTGCTCAATGATGTTCTAGGAGAAAACATTGAACTGTATGATTACAAGAGCAAGGATACCGTGTTGTTGATACTGGACCGGAACAGTGATGCCCTTACGCCTCTCATTACGCCATGGACGTACCAATCCATGCTCAACGAGCACGTAGGCCTTCAGTACAACCGACTACACTTCTCTGCTGCTACGTCTCAGAACAATCAGGAACAAAAAGGGAGCGAAGAGGGGGAGGGAGAGTACGTGTTTTCACCAAATGATGATTCCTTTTTTGCCGCGAATATGTTTGCAAACTGGGGGGATCTGTGCCAGAACGTAAAGGAATTTGTCGACAAATGCAAATCAACGATCAATATTGATCGGAATACGGCCACAATGGATGAAATAAAGGATTACGTGCAACGGATTTCACACACTAAGAGCATGGCGGGCTCAGTGGAAAAGCACGCTACAGTTGTAACGCACCTTTCATCAGAGATTAAGAAGCGTGGACTGCTCGAAACATCGCTTCTCGAGCAACACATGATCGTTGCTAATGACCCAACGGGGCATTGGAACCGCCTCCAGGATTTTGTTTGCCAGCGCAACCGCGGCAGTGGCGACGGTGTGGCGACTGTCACCGACATCGTCCGCTTATGCTTGATTTATCACCTGAAGTATGAAAAACCCCACCAACCATCGCGTGTGACAGAGGTGCTAAGGGGCCTAGGGGCAAACTACGGAGATCTATTGCGCAAACTACGCCAGTACAACGGTGACAGGCCGACTGAAGAGCTCTTTGGTGCCACTGGCGTCATAGCAACAATAGTTAAAAGCTTTGTTGATTCGGAGAATATTTATACACAGCACGAGGCAGTGTTGAAACGAACGCTACTGCAACTCTTCAGCGGTCGGCTACCCGTAGAGCAGTATCCGTATCTCGGCCCCTCTTCACCTGGGAACGCTGGTGCATCTTGTTTTCACCAGCCTCAGCAACCGTTCACGTTCAAACCGAAGGAAGTGATTGTTTTTATGTGCGGTGGATATACTTATTCCGAGGCGGCGGTAATTAATGCTATTAACACGGGTTCAGCATATACCGGCTCAGCCGCAAGTAGTCTTCCACAAGGTCCTGTGCACGCCTGCATCGGTGGGACTGGAGTCCTTAACAGTGAAACCTTCCTGAGCCTGCTAGCAGCGCACGCATGATGTGCCGCCCTCGCCTGTTTTGGCGGGGACATTGCGCCTCCGCATGGCGGTATGAATAAACGAAACCAAAATACGGTGCGCGGGGGGGGGGCGCAAAACGGTGGGGATATGTTTTTGGTGAGCAAGCTGTCAGCTACAATCCTTGCTTTTGTTTTCCTTTCACGATCTATACAAGAATAAAATCCTTCAGTAACCGGATGCTGACTTGCGTTGATGGTGTGTACGTGCATAGCACCTTCACTGTTTAATGGGTCATACCCCTTACCGTATCATATATATCCACCTTGTCCTTCCTGCTCCTTTCTCTTATGCGTTTCCATTCTGTCTTGTTGCTTCTGCTGCTGTTGACATCTCAACGTTTGGTCAGAGGGAGTAACTTACCCTCCAGCATCGTTGGTTGAGGTGGCGTACGCATGCCTTCAACGTCCTCAACAGCAATTTTGGTTGCGCCCAGGGGACCCACTGTGCGTGAGAAGGGTGATCAAATCCCATCATTAGTCGAGCTTCTTTTGGAGTTATCAAGTTCTGTAAGTGGCGATTTTGCTAGTGGATTCCAACGCGGCTGCCCCGCAGCAGCTTTGGGCACAGGGAACGTAACTTGTGTGAGTGCGGCCCATCCTTCCTCTACCTCCTCGGATGGTTCGTGGAGTAACTCAGTGCGCGTGCCGCGCAAGCGACGCCGACACGTGCTGGATGCATTCTTCGATACGGCCGCTTGCTGCCCGACATCGTCGCCCGCGCCCCTTCGCCGGCGCATACGTGAGCTATTCCGTAACGCGAAGCAGAATGTTCTTCACACAGCGAAAACCCACGCCTCCATGCTGGAGCTGCTTTGCTCTCTAATTGCCCCCTGTGTTGTGCGTAACTGCAGCGCGCCGAATGGAACGGACGATAGGGAGCTTTCGGAAGCAGAATTGATGCTGTATATCGTCCTTCGGACAAGCATTGCTGCCGCGCCCACGTGGCAGAAACCGCCCGTCGTTCCGCGCTGCTGGTTGTCATCGTCAATAACGGCAATCGTGGAGCGGTCAGTTGAGATACAACAAGCTCTGTGCTGGTCCTGTGACCCCGACCCCGTCGTGACTGCAGTTTTGGGTATAAATGCTGTTGAACACAGGCGTTTGGCACTAAGCTCATTTAATTTCTCCCAGTGGTTGAATGATTTGCCCTGTCACGTTGACGGTGTGAGGGGCGCTGCCGCTTCGTCGCCTAGTGAAGGCTCAAGGTTAACAGGATTCAGTCGTTATAGCAAGACTCACTGCTCTTGGGTTGCGGTGGAGAGTGAAGATGTGCGGCGGCTGTTTGAAAGGAAGCGGACGCACGTAATGGCTAGCGAGGAAGGGCCGGCAGCCTGCCAGCATGGGTGGTTAATGGAGGGTTCAAGCGCGTGTGGAACATCCCCACTGGATGTCGCTTCCCGTAGTATTGCAGACGGTTTAACCAGTTCGTGTTTTTCGCTGTTCCGTGAGGTTTACCCGTCTCACTCACCCTTCTGTTCCCTCCTGTACGTCGCACTTCACAGGAGTGTTATTGGGCGGCAGGACCCTTACTTGCTGTTGTCCTTACGGCAAGAAAACTCGGATTACAAAGATTCACCTACGAACTCATTGTCACCTCCATTCAGGTCTCCACTACTACCGCGCGTGTTTGCTACACCAGGGGCGCCTTCCTCATCCTTTCCCTGCATCACGGTGAGCGCGGAGTTTCTTTGCTCGGTTCGTTGCAGCAAAGGATGCAAGGATCTGGGGGGTAAGGCTTCTCAGTCGTCAATCACCGACGGCACCGAAGCGTTTGAAGCCGCAAGCACGGTTTGCTCCAGGGGTGTCATGGCCATGTTGCAGTGGAGTTGTCGCTGTGGAACATTGTTCCTCCGACTCCTTCACCTTTGCGACGTTGCCGAACGTCCGGAGTTTCGAGTGGCCCTTGGATTGTACGGCAGGAGTGCCATCACCGCCTTACGCAGATTGCTTTTCCATTTGCAGCGCCTCGTGGTGGACATCTCTGAACGACCCGGAGGTCCACGCGGCGTATCATTTTCGGAGCTAGTGCTGGCGAGTCAACGCCTCCGTCCCGTGGTGGAGGATGTAATAACGCTGAGTGATATCTTTCACGTGCATGCCGAGGCTGCATGGGATCCCGATACTGCCATTAGGGAAATTTCGTCAGCCACACTACTTTCGGCACTTCATGGGCACTACCAGCGGCGGCTAACAAACAAACTCGGATGCGGTACCAGTTCTGGCGTCTCACGGGCGCAACCGGACGTTGTTGGGAATGTGTTCATCTCTGTGCTACAGCCACTGCACAAAACGCTGTGGATGTGGATTTGTAGGGGTGAGTTGCACGACCCCTTCGATGAGTTCTTTGTTGTTGCGTCGGCTGGTGCTCCGGGTTTGAGCTACTCTGTGGATGTCTCACCCCAGAGACTCCCTAGTTTCATTTCAGTGGAGGCTGCGCACAAAATTCTACATGCCGGCATTAGCCTCCGTGCTCTCCGTATTGCCACGCTTCATATCCAAGAGTGTGTGAAAAAAAACCAAAGGGGTCAACGGGGGTTGGTTGAGGATGTTGACGCTGCTGCCGTGCTTAGGAGTAAGATGGAAGATGCGGCTCGCATCAAAGGCTTCCTTCAAGACTTCATGAAGGCGCTTACTGGTTATCAGCGCTCTAAAGAGCTTTTGTCAACCCCAATGGTAGATTTGTTGCTGAAAGAAGGTGAGCTGCCGTACTGGCACACTTTTTATCGTGCCTGCAGTGGGATATTACTTCCCTCTTGTGGCGACGTGGCGAGCGATGAAGCTAAAAATGATGATCCCGAGAACGGCACCGTTGGTTGGGAGGGATCTTCTCTGGTGGTGCTCGAGGAGTCCCAACAGCCAGGTGAAGTTGGACCTAGCGGCTCATTTGGATCATCGGACCAAAGATCGGTGAGCGTCGTTGGTGTAGAGGTCGTATCAATGAGTGCAAGCGTGTCACACTCGACCGGGGCTGCGTCGCCGCCACAGGGAACAATGTCGGTGGATACAACTTTTGCTACTGGAGCCGTAGGCAAAGGGGAAACGGGTGCGTCAACGACTCAGGCAACGTTGTGTCGTGAGTACGAATTGGGGTTGCTCCACCGCCAAACGAGGCAGCGGTTACAACAGTGGAAGGCACAGCGACAGTCCCTTAACTTATCTCGTGCCTCCGCCATATCAAGAACCGTTGATGAGCTGGCCGACTTCTATGAAAATGCGAGGAGGATCGGACCACTACGTTGTGGGGCCCCTGGTAGGTGGAATGAGGAGGAAAGTATCGGGATGGATGAGGGTGCCCCTGACCACAACATACTTTATAGGATCGTGGAGCCCTTGCGACAGGTCCCCCTGATAAACGTCGAAGAGGATGGTGCTGTGGACAACCTTACAATCGCTTCCCCACTCTGCAACGTCTCCGCTGGCGAAAGTGGTACAGTCTCGGTTTCATGTTCTATGACATCACTGGGTTGTGCGTCCAAGTCGAGGTTACCGCCCCGACGTAGCAGCCGCGGTGAAGTTATTGTAGGAGCGTCTTCTACCGGCTTCGGCCACTTGAGTGGATGTGGTTCTGCCCGTGGTGGAGGTGAAGCGGCGGTTGTGGCGGCATCCGATCCGTTTGTGCACTCACCGGAGATGTATGTTGTGGCTGATATCAATGATGATGAGTACCTGATGAAACGTGCGGGGCCCCACGTCACCGACACAAGTGCAGCGGATGAGTTAATTGCTCTTCTTGATGCGAAGGAAGCGACGATTCGAAACTATGATATCTCAAGCGAAGAGTACCAGCGAGGGTGCGAGGCAGCGGCGCTAGAAATTCTCCGGTCTGTGGAACGGTGTGATGGTGGCAGCGTTGCAGGTGCCGGCCGTATTATCAGTAATGTTTGGTGGACTGACCCAACAGATTGTGAAGAAGATGCTGCATATTTACAAAACAGTTATGAGGAAGGCAAAGATGGCCCCACTGTGGCTGACATCCCGTCGTTAAGTGCGTCACCAAACACCACAAAGACCCTTACAGAGAGACAGGCAAAAAATTTGCTGCATTGTTCACATTACTATCTTTCACTTGGTCACTTTACAGCAAACTATTTGACGCACAAAGCCGTCCAAATATTGTTATTGGAGCCTTACGGTATTCTTTACAGGATGACGCGCCAATTTCTTGATGTTTGCCTCTTGCAGAGTAGTCGTGTCGCGGACCGCATAACCGGATTGTGGCAGCAGGTGATGCGGGGGTCACTTGAAAAGGGACATTTTAACGCGCTCGGGGCATTGGCGACTTTGAACAATGCCTTTGTGGAAGAATGGGAGCATTGTGTACCCTACGGGAGCGATACCATGCAGCTAAGAGTGGGTCTTGCTCCCGTCGGTGTTGAGAGGAACAGGAAGAGAGCCGTCGACGAGGTTGAAAGTGAGGTTGAAGGACGTAAGGATGAAGGCACAAGCGGAGAGTTAGTCCTCAGCGGCACAACGTTTCGTAGGCGGGCACGGAATCCATCAACATCACGATCCCCAAAAGCTGACCGGAACGAAGAAGGTACCGGCAAAGGAGTGACGTCGGTTTTGGTACCGGATAATCCCTTTGACTTCATTTCCCGACTGTGTTTGTTCCAGGAGAGAGCAGACGTCAGCTTGTGGCCTATTCCGGAGAATGCAGTGTCTGCGTATGGTGATCTTTTCAGCACCCTGCTTTTCTGGAGCTCCGTGTCACAACTCATCACACGCGTATGGTGTATCGGCATTAAATCAGATACACCGGAAGTGTTTTTCTTCTGTAATGCATCGCGTTCGGTGCTAAATGCTGTGTCTCAACACGTATGGTACCTCGTCAGTGGCCGCGCCCGTGAGTACTGGTTGTCACTGAGGTGTGGTTCAAGCACTATTTACGCCTATAGAAGAATAGAAGATTTCACCACTGGCCACGCTGCCTTCCTGGAATACTGCTCCTTCGCCGCTATGCTAACTCCTATCTTTGCGAGTGCTAGGCGGCATGTGTATGAAATGGTTCAACAGTTAGAGGAGGTGGAGCGACTGCTTCTCCTTGTCGTAGAGAGGAGGACGGTTGCACAAACTGCACAGGAAGAACATCTCCAGCCGGATTCCAACTCCCCTTCTGTGGAGGTGATTGGAAAAGGACAGTCCAACAAGAACAAGCAAAAAGTGAAAAGCAAAAGCAAGAAAACAACAAAGAAGGCTGGTCCAGTAGCTGATCGTCACTCAGAACCCCAACCTGGAAGTCCGAAGAAACCCAGGGGACGTCTCAAGGAAGGGTCAAAAGCCCCCCATGAAGTGAATACTAAAACGTACCCAGTGGATTATCGGCGGAAGGTACGTGATACCATCCGCAGGCGCCTTCGCTCCTTCGCAGAGACGACGGGGGCACTAATAGAGGGTCTGTGCTTCGCGCGGGACAGCATTGCAGATACGGGACAGAAGGATGTGAAAGTGACTGAAGATGAGGAGGAAGAGGAAGAGGGACTTCGGGGTAACGCGCAGGCGGTGGCGCGCGCCACCGCGTTGACATCTCTAATCCGAGTGCTGGAGTCGATGTACGCTTCGATAAACAATAGAATTTAGTCGCTGAAGATGAACACAGGAAAGGCTGAAGGAGGATTATTTTCATTCGTCCTTGCTTCGCCGGTCTTCCCATCCAGCCATTGGGGACACATTTTCTGGTCGTTTTGGGACCTCTTACCTGTTGTCATGCACTTTCTTTTTTTTTTTTCACTGCTGTCTTTTGTCTGCGTTGATTGCTACAGATCATTGTATAGTTCATCTGAGTGAGGTGCCGCGTTTGTTCGTTTGTTTTCTTGATGGGATGTGTAAAGGGTGTTCCATATCACCTCCCTGAGCCCCTGTTCGTCCAGTGGAAGGGGCTACTCGAAGAATGTGGGGCTTTCTCTCGATCTTCCATTAAATTATGCCAGCACAATGCCATTGTCATTTTTACTCCCCTTTATTCTCTCAGTTCTTTCTTTTTTTTTTCCCACAGGTAAGTCATTGGCTCCCGTGATTAGCAGCAAGCTGCCGGGGCGGAGGTCATGTCCAATTTGCAGAAGATAAATGACATCGAGGCAGAGATCGCGCGGACGCAGAAGAACAAAGCGACGATGGCGCATCTTTGCCAACTGAAGGCCCGTCTTGCACAGCTGAAGCGCGAACTCATCGCCTCTGAGTCAAAGAAAGGAGGCGCAAAGGGTGAAGGTTTTGATGTGCAGAAGACTGGAGACGCCCGCATCGGTTTCATCGGGTTCCCTTCCGTGGGGAAGTCTACTCTTCTCACTAAACTCACATCCACACATTCCGAAGTGGCAGCGTACGAGTTCACTACGCTCACTTGTGTGCCCGGTGTTGTGAGCTATCGCGGTGCGAAGCTTCAAATGCTTGATTTACCAGGAATTATTGAGGGTGCTAAGGATGGTAAAGGTCGAGGTCGACAAGTTATTGCTGTTGCACGTACCTGCTCTCTTATTCTTATTGTGCTTGACATCGCGAAACCGCTTCAGCACAAACTTATCATTGAGCGTGAGCTTGATGGATTCGGCATCCGCCTGAACAAGAAACCACCCAACATCGATATCCGGAAGAAGGACCGTGGTGGTATTAGTATCTCCTCTACATGTCCATTAACCCACCTTGACAATGAAACCATTAAAACGATACTCGGTGAGTATCGCATGAGTAACGCGGACGTTATGTTGCGCGGGGATTATACGGCAGATGAATTAATTGACGCGATTGAGGGAAACCGTATTTATATTCCTTGTATTTATGTTCTTAACAAAATCGATCAGATCAGTATAGAGGAGCTTGATATTGTCTCCCGCATCCCACACAACTGCCCCATCAGTGCACACCACTCGTGGAACATCGATGGACTTTTGGAGTGTATATGGGACCACCTGAACTTCATTCGTCTCTACACGAAACCGCGTGGGCAGGTGCCCGACTACGACGAGCCGGTTATCCTCAAAAAGGCGCCACAACCCACGGTGGAGCGGTTTTGCCTGCGGTTGCATCGCCAGATGATGAAGAGTTTCAAGCACGCGTGGGTTTGGGGAGCCAGCGTGAAGCATCAACCGCAACGCGTAGGGAAGGACCATCTTCTTGAGGATGAGGATGTGGTGCAGGTTGTGAAGAAGGTTTAGGAGTTTCATTGGTTGTGTGAATGTGGAGAGGACGGAGGGATAACGAAAGGGCACAGCGAAGTTGCCATTCGAACTCTGAAGGTACGGAGAGCGAACACCCTTTCTGTTTTATCCCTCCACCTGCTTGTTTACTTGTTTGGGTACTTGTCTGTGTGTGTGTGTGTGTGTGTGTGTGTGTGTGTGTGTGTGTGTGTGTGTGTGTGTGTGTGTGTGTGTGTGTGTGTGTGTGTGTGAAGGCGATGCGTGACTGGAATGTATTTTCCTAAACACTACTCGGTTATTACGGTTACATACAAAATGCTGAAAAAGAAATATATACATCAACAGGGAAGTAAACAATAATAAAAATAAAGGTGATGAAGGGTGGAAGAAAGAAAAAAAAATAGGAGCACTGTCCTCACGAGGCTAGTTTAGTGCTCTTACCTTTTCTTTCCTTGTTTACGTATTATTCGTGGCTGGTGTAACAAGAAGTAAAAAAAAAGAACAAAGGAAGAGGACAGCAACTGCAGCTACCCTGCAAGCGAAGGAGCGCATCCGGCATCCCGCGACCGGTGAGTGTGCGCGGGTCGTTGTTTCGTGTTAATGTTTTCATTACTTTAGCCTGGGTTGAGCCAAATTTCTTTATTTTTTTTTCTTTCCTTTTCTTCCCTTTGATTAGCCCTCCCACGCACTGGGATCGTTTCGGGGTGTCATTATTGACGCTAACCATACATCGTTCAGTCTCCCGGGAAGTTATAGGTTTTTGAATAGACAAAAAAACATATCAACAGAAGCAAGTGTTTAAAAGAGCAAACAAAAGAAGAGGGTCGAAAGGTGCTGAGGTGTAAGGAAGATTGTGTGTTTTTTTCACTCTTTTCTTCCGAAATACCATCGTCCCTCTTGTTTTATTTTTAAATATCCAACGGATTTCAACGCACCGTGTGTGTGCGCGCGTACTGGTGCTATACACGAGCTACATAGATAAACGCCGTGTCGCGCCGCGCTCCGCAATCGACTTTTTAACATGTTGCCCCCTCCCCATCCGAGGGAAGGTGAAGATTTGACTCGACAAAGACATTCTCCAGCGCATATCATCGTTTTTGTGGGTCCAAGTGGCTGCGGAAAGTCAACACTAGCAGATGAGATTATGAAAAGGTGGCCGAACCGGTTCGCCTTTAGTGTCAGTCACACAACTCGCAAGCCGCGTAAGAACGAAGTGAATGGGAAACACTACCACTTTGTTTCTAAGGAAAAGTTTCTTCAACTGCTTGCCGACGGTTTGTTTGCCGAGCACAGTAAAAGCTTCACAAAAGCGAAGCGAAACACAAGTGACGATTGCGGGCCGCGGGGTTCTGGCGCTGAGGAGGACGACGAAGACACAGTCTACTACGGGACCTCAAAGATGGCGCTCCACGATGTTCTTTCCAACGGACGAATTGTTCTGATGGATACAGACATCAGTGGGGCTATTAAGATAAAGAGATACTGCGATGAGATTAACACACAACTTACGGGCAAGACTGAGCAATCCGTCGTGCAGTCGAATGCGGGTGTTATACGACGGTTGCAGTTGCACCTTATCTTTGTTAAATGCCCAAACCTGGAGGTGGGGGAGCAACGGTTGCGCGACCGGGGAACGGAGACTGTGACGTCGCTTCAACGTCGCTTCCTGTCAAATAGGCAGTGTATTCAGTGGTACAATGCGCACACCGGTTTCTTTAACCTCACTTTGGTTAATGATACACTGGAACGATGTCTAGAAGATCTTTTTTCCTACGTGAGTGGAAAGATACTTTGCTCACCGAGCAGTAAGTTGTGAATAGCAAAGGGGGGAGTGTTTGTTTGTCGTGTTTAGTTGTCTGCGTTGTTATCATGTGGAAGAGTGAGCGAGTATCACCTTCGAGGGGAGGGATAACGATGACTCACATTTCAATATTTCTTATCCGAGTATTCAATGTAATTTCCTGCGAAATGGTGGGTTGGAGGCGGAAACCAATGTCTAATTTTCTTCGTTTAAGACGTAATGATTTAAGTGGACAGAGGGGAGCGATTGGAGTTTTCGACTATATATATATATATGTGCTTGTTCGTGTATGTGAGCGTATAAGCACGAGGAATCGTCATAATGAGGGTGAAAGCTGGTTACCTAATTTCCATCCCTCCTCTTAATTGTGCATATAAAAATTAACCATGGCGGGGAGGGGTGCCGCATAATGACGTTAATTTCAATACTGTTGGTTACGGCATCGCTTTGACCCCGTGGCATAGGAGCTTATTTGCCGGACCGTGTTTTAACAATGGGGAGCGGGGTTTCCACTCAGAAGTTGGCGGGGTAACAACTTTGCAATCTGCGTATTTCGTATTCTTCCCTCTGGGAGAAGGAAAGAAGGGGCCGTTTGGACTTCTGTTTTTTTTTGTATATCCGCTCTGGTTCGCTGTTGTTCTGCACGCCATGCTTTAAGTCTCGAGGGGCTGTATATTTTTCGCGGTTCATCATTTTCTTGTTTTCATTTTCTCGTCGTTTTGATTTTTTTTTCTTCTATCGCCTGCCTCCAAAGAAATCGTGTGAGTGGGCTGTATCCCGTACGGTCCACTTAAGTTTCTTCCCTCTTCATTTTGGATCTCTTCATATTGCTGTTTGTCCAATACTCTCCTCTTGGCACACATCCATCTCTTCGAACTAGCTGTTCACGTATTACGGTACGTATTCACAAAGTAAGATAAAATAAACTACGCAAATTACCCCCTCGTATGGGTTCGACGTCGTCCGCTTGTAGGAGACTGGAAACGGCATGCAGGACCGGTGAGAATGTAGCCGATGCCGTTGAGGCATTCCGAACGGATCTCCGGGAAAAAATAGAGCAGAATGACGAGCAAGCCAGTGGAGACATGCTAAAGGAAGCCATGAAGGAAGCTGTTTTGCCACATCGGTGCGATTCTGCTGCATTGGCCGTTGGCGCGGAGTTGCTAAAGTTTCTTGCGCACTTCGATCACAAGCGAGACCGAAAAGCACTGGATGCTATTCATGAAATGAACGCTGCCTTCATGGCTATTCCTGAAAGTGAAATAACGTCGGGGTGGCGCAACGCTCAGGTAAATTTTCTTACCTCAGCGTTTCAGGCATGGATCCAAGGTGGTGGGCCAATTGTCATACGGGAGGAGTGCAGGGACACCGACATCGAACAAGAAGGAATAGTGTATATAAATGAAGAACTCTGCAGCGTTTTTCTGCGTTTTTCTAAGTGGGATAAAAAACTCACTACTGGTAACCGCAGTCACGCCCTGGCTGCTTCGGCCTACAAAATTAGTCACCAATGCGGGACCAAGCTGGAACTCGTTGCAGCTGCTGTTGAGGAGGTACAAAGCCTACTAAAGGAAGAAGAGAAGCCATTCCTTATCGCTCGCACAGTTTATGGCGTGTTGGCAGCAACTTTTGAAAACCCGAAAATATCATCGCAGTATGCACTAAAGTTGGCGGGGCAACTGCTGCGGTCGGATGCGTTGACCGCGGGCCCTTCCGCGATTTCTAGTTTCCTTCACGATATTCTGAAAATACTAGAGATAAAAGCATTGGCGTTGCAGGCAGATCGGGAGGCGGAGCTCTGTAAGGTAGTGGAAGTTCTCTGTAGGGTATACAAACGGAGCCTCATGTTGTTGGGTGACCTGAATTGGGTTGAACTAGTGAAACAATTTTAACTGTAGTGTTGAAAATTTGGACAAGTGAGTTTGATTGTGGAGTTCGCTGTGATACACTCTTCGAGAGAAGGCAGAGGATAATAGAGCAATTCCACACACTAGGTTGATTTGCCTGTGGTGCAAACTATATGCCGTTGCTTTCTATTGACATTGTTCCCTACGAAGCACAATTTTTTTGTCATTTCTTTATTATCTTTCATGTTTTGCTGCACTTTACTGCTGTCAAGCTAGCGGGGGTTTGAAACTATCCTTTGAGTTGGCCTTAGGTGGGAATATTCGGACTCACCCCACACCTCAAGCGAGGGTCTTGTCCTTCCAGTTGCCTTTTGGTAACGACAAACGAACATGTGTATCTTGGCGTGAGAGGAGTTCACAGTTATGGATACATTTTTGTTCCACTCATTTTGCTCCTTCCTTCCGTTGTTTTTATCGCTGTGGGACTTCCCTAACCCTAACCCTCAATAGGTATGGAAAAGAAAGGATCGGGAAGGGGTGCCGGTGCGCGGGAGAGCAAATCATCCGCTGTTGCAGCAACTTGCAAGCACCAACACCCCTTGCCACCCTCGAAACCCGGTGGTGCTGAGGGAACAGGTGCCGTTGAGACGGGAACCATCAAGGAAGAAGTGGCTTCACGTGATAAGATACGGGAACGCCGCAACTGGCTCATTTATGAGCTTTACGTCCGACAGGAATACAGTCAGTGCTGTGCAGTTATTGATGCACAGTTGGCGGAGTGTAATGGCACATGCGAGTATGCTTTGTTCGTAAAGGGGTTGCTTACGAGGCGGAGTGGCGACTTGACGACATCATTCCAACATTTTCAGAAGGTGTTGACTCTTAATCCCGGGAGTCCCGCTTGTCTGCAACAGCTCGCTCAAACCTCCCTTCTGCTTGGCAAGTTTTATGAAGCGATCGAAAGTTTCCAGAGGGCTGAGGAGGCACGTGCAGCACGGGGTTTTAGGAAAGACTGGTCACTGCAATATGGAGTAGGTCTTTGCTACGAGTATATGAGGGAGTACCGGAAGGCAGAAGAGGCCTTTGTGAGCTCCATGCAGATACAGCGATTTGACTGCACAGTGCTGCGATTGAGTAAAGTTCTTGTATTACAGAAGCAGCACTCGCGCGCTATTAGTTTGCTTGAAGAAGCTGTCTTAGGATCTCCTGACAATCCCGATATGCTAACGGTACTGGGTTTGCTTTATCTACGGGTAGACAGACCCGCAAAAGCCTTCAACTACTTGGGAAGATGCCTAATCTTGAACTCGTCCGACTCTAGGGCAACCATGGCGGCTGCGAGCATTATGCAAGAGAATGGAGAGTTTGGTGTGGCGCTAAACAAGTACCGAGTGGCCGTGCCAAAGCTTCCATCCTCTGCTTGCCTATGGAGCAATATTGGGATGTGTTTCTTTGGTCAGAAGAACATGCACGCGGCCGTCGCATGCCTGCGGAGGGCAGCCTCTTTGTCTCCATTTGAGTGGCGTATCGCATACAACCTAGGTCTCGTATTTTTACACCTCAAGCAGTACGCTTCCGCTTTTCATTACCTTTCTGCATCGACTCACTTGCACGGGAAGTATGCGTTGGCCTTCATGCACATTGGTGTCTGCCTTGCGCTAATGAGCGACTCGGACAATGCCTGTGCAGCGTATAATCGCGCGATTTCCATACAAGACGATCCACTTATTAGATTGAACTACTGCATCACTCTCGTTCACTGCGGGAAGGATGCAGAGGCTCGTGATCAGTTAGATAAGTTCATACAGATGAGGGAGCGAGGAAAGGAAAATTCTCAGCAGCATCCACAGCTAGATGTGGGACCAGTCGTTCCAAGGGCGTTAACCCTCCTTACGGCAAAGCTACGCAAATGATGAGCGTAGGTGACTGCAAGTACAGTGGCGGTATGTGCGTGTGATTGGGAAAGCTATTCTCATTCGCTGGTGGTGGCACTGAAGAAAGGATCAATGGGGAAGAAGGAAACGGATGTCATACCATGGAGTTTAGGTGATGTGGCAAAGGTAGAGGACATACGTCTGTTTGCTTGAGCAGGTCCTCGTGCACGTTGTCGTGCCCGTGAAGCCATCCAGGAAGAATTTCACGCGCGTATAGATACACAACCATATATCCCTACTGGAGGATTATAAAAGCATGTTTAGGCTTATACGGGTGAAACGAAGTGAGGAGTGTGGCGGGGCAAAACGCAACTGCCTCCCAAACCCTAGTTTATTCCTTTTTTTAAACTGTCATCCTGTACCCTCTTTCACATACATAAACTGTTGTTTTCTTTTTGGATGGAACCGGTCGTTGTCGTGCAGCACAATAATTCGCTCGTTTACTGGAATATCTTTTGCTTTCCACATTACAACGGTGCAAGTGGCGGGAATCAACTAGTAAGGTCTTGTTGAAAAGTTGGAGAGGGATAGGGAACAACGAAAGGCGATTCGTCAAAGGATGGAGCCACTGGAAAAGCTACAGAGTGAAATCGACCGTCTCAAAAGGGAGATTGCAGTGTTATCGTGTGCAGAAGACGAAGAGGCCCTCCGTGACATTTATGATGAGTTTCGTATGGATATTAAAGAGCACTACAGCAACTCTATTGGGGTGTATGTCTTGAAGTGCTTCACCGTGCCAGTTATTGTGGGTATCTGTGTTTTCCTATTTTGGCTCTCGTACGAAAACATTCGCTCGTGGTGGATGCGGAAGTCCGTGACAAAGGGGCTGAACAACATCTCTATTGTTGCGGATGAAATATCAGAACGCAAACTAACGCAGGCGGCGTGGAGGTCCACGCGCCGGCGTGTCTGCTTTTTCGTAGTGATCAAATGTTTTATTGCCGTCACCTGTATTTTCTTCTTTGTTGGAATGCGTTTCCTCATGGAGGCATCAGTACGTGTTTGGTTGAGAAATGTACTTGTACCATCCATGGAAGAAAACGTGACGGCCTACGATAGCCCAGTGGGTACTAGCAACGATTCCAATCCCATGTCGGGAATCAGATATGAAGTCCACAACTTCCTGGCGTCTCTGCTTGGCCTTGACTGGGTAAGAGATTTGCAAAGCGTGTATCTGTTTTATCTTTTTGGACCCGGCCTCTTGGCTTTCGGCCTCGGTGTTATGCGCTCTGCTGCGATTGATATGATGGCACTTGGCGAGAAATTCAGTTTGCCGTTGGATACACTCAAGATGTACCGCACGAAGAAGAAGGAGGTGTACGATCTGCAGATGCAAAAGCGTGTGGAGGAAGTGATGACCAAATTATATGCACTTGCCGATCCCTCTATCCCCTTGCTAGAGGAGGACAAGCGCGTGGACGACGAGGAGGAAATGCCGGGCGAGTAGCTACAGCCGCACTTATTTTTGTTTGGTGTTTCTCCGTTGTAGTTTGTTTGTTTTGTTTGTTTGTAGAATCCCTTCACGGTGAAAATGTACTCATCAGCGGCTGTCCATAAGTAAATAATGTGATATGTGCTCCTGCACGGACGCGACAAGTTGTCGCTATTTTGGCTTTGTTCCTTCTTCTTTCATTTATGGATGCTGACGAGCGGTGTGGGAGAAGTGAGTGAAGAGCAATCGCATGGGGGAAAAAAAGGGAACTGATGTATGCGGTTGGTAGAGGTGGATGTAAACGAGTGGAGTGGCCGTTTCTGTGTTCCAAAAAAAAAGTTACCGTAAGAAAAGTTTTGGTTTGTGCGCTGTGTTTTATCGTATGGGGCCCAACGGATAAATTCCTACCAACTGGTACTGCGCAGTGCGAAAGAAGCATTCCTTTTCTCTTTTGTTTCATTGTAAAAAAAAAAAAAAGAAACGAATTTACGTCAAGTTGTGTGTGTGTGTGTGTTTCTGTGTGCGTGCTTATTTGTTTTATATTCTTTCCTCTGTGGTACAGCTTTCTTTGCCTCCCTCTTGACGTTACGCTCGGGAGAGAAAAGGACTCCTTTCTTCCACAGCGTTTCCGGCGGTACCTTCCCTCATACATGAAACAGGTAAATTTTATGTACCGACGGCCGGGTGCGGGTCGTGGTGATATACCTCTGACCAGTAATGTGTTGTTATTGCGTTTGTTTTATTTTACTTTGTTTATTTGCTTCCCCCATTTAACTTCCTCTTTTCTTTTTTTTTTTTTTACACCATCCGTGCTTCTTTTTCATTTCATTCTTATGTAAAAATTTCCTCGACAGGGGCTGTAGTAACATTCGCGATCTCGAGATTTAAAGCTTAATGAGGCTAATAGCTGCAGATGATATTATTTCTTTCGGTCAGTCTGTGTGCTAAGCTTTCGAGGAGGGGATATCGACAGAAAGTTATGTCTACATGGGTTTCTTGTGTTATATACATGTTTAATTGGGCGATGTGCATGTTAAGATACTTCACCTTTACGCAGTTAATGAAATAAGAGGAACTGTGGTGATAATATTGCTGGTTTAGTGCCACGTTCCTATAGTCACTGGCGGCCGAATGCTGTGGAATGTTAAAACTCCGTTTGTGTAAGCGTACGTGTGTTCGTATTCGACTCTTAATGTGGTATCCAGAGTAATACAAATGCATAAAGGGTGTGGTGTGCAATTTGTTGCAGCACTATTACTTTCCTCTGCAACGAGGAGATGTCAACGTAAAATAAATAAATAAAATAGTAAGACTAGATGCTAGCACACTACCACTAACAGTGTGCTTGGCGCACCGTTTCACACCCTTACAACTTTCTGGGTTTCTGATATTTCTTGCGCTTCTCTAAACTTTTTTTTTTGTGGAGAAGAGTGCCTTTGCACAACCAAAAGTGTGTGCGAAGGAGGGTCTAGTGGTGAAACGGCATAAACAGGTCGTAGCGGAGGAAGGGAAGGATAATTTGCGCTAAACTGTGGAAAGGGTAACATGAATCGTACGGGTGGGTCGATATATGCACATGCGCTATCGCAGTTTGCTGTTTGCAGACAGCCATGGAATGAATATATTGGCCTTCTCACAAAGCAGGACTCTACACCTTACCACACAGAACCGCAAGAAAAACCAGCATACAGGGGTCGCAAGCAAGGGCGGGAGGGATGGCTTTTTGGGCAGCAGGTGCAACTGCACTATCACCGCTTTCCCGACGAACAACTCATCACAAATCTCTCTCGTTGGCGCACCGGTGAGACGGTAGGAGATATTGCCATGCAACAGTTCCGCAATGCACAACCATTCGACATTGAAGATAAGGACCCACAAGGGGTGCAGAGACCATCACCTGAAGTTTATATGAAGCTTAACTACAAGAATCCCGCCACCATATCTCGTTTCTTAACTAGGACGGGTCACATGTACCCGGCTGACATTCTTCCACTCAACCCTGAGGCTGTAGTAAAGCTTCGCGTAGCGAAGGCGCAAGCCATTCGCATTGGCCTCTACCCACGCTTTGGAAACCCTTTCTGGTTTCGCTCGCAAAAATTCAGACCGAAGGCGTACCAGGAGAATTATGACCCGACGACGTACTCCACGAAGCGCACCGTTGAACATTTTGCGTATAACTGGGTCCAAACCGACCGCATACGGCGCTATTTTAGGGAACTTGAGGCTGTGCACACGAGCGGTTCTGCCAGTGCCCGTGGCAGTGGTGGTGGCACAACGGCAGAGCACAAGCAGCAGGATCAGTTTTACTCGCCCGAGAATCAACCGATTTCTCTGCATCGGAATAATATATCGTACATGGAGGATGTGGGGCGCTCAGTGAAGAATCCAACCGTACCGGGACTCATGTCGACGAAAGGTATGAAGAAGAAGTTCCACAATCTGTATTCCTCAACATCGACGAAGCGCATGGGTTTCTCGAACCCGACACTGGGTATCAAGAAGGTGTAAAGGAGGTCTTATCCGCCTGTGTTTACACAGCTTTCGTCAAAACTCCTCCTATTTGATTATTTTCTGTTTGTTGAAATGATTACGTTTGGTGTCTTCATGCTGTATACCTATATATATATATATATATATATATTCTTTTTATAGTGACTGCTCCGGCGCTGTCAATCGTATTTGCCCATTTTATTCTGACACACTGTTCTCTTTTTTTTTTTCGTAGTGATGTAGTAGTGGTATTTATGCGAAATTTTGACTTGTTGGGGGGACCCCTCATAGTAGCCACCACTGAATAATACACAGTACTCCAAAGAGGAGTAGAGAAGTTCGTGAATGATGCACTTTCATCTGTAAAACAAGGTCCACTATCTCAAATATGTGAACGGAAGTACAAGTAGGGAGCAAATGTAGCTGACTATTGCGGCACCAACATGTGTGCACCTAGCTTTGCAAGACCTACTGAAGGTTCGTAAGTGAAGCAACTTTTTTTTTGTTGTTTCTCTTCTCTCCTCATTTCCTCATTACCTTTTTTTTCTTTCTGCACTTCTTCGTACTGCAAGGTGATGCCTCAGTGTGCCCGCGGTTGCTTCTGTGGTGGTGTTTTTCTGTAAGGTCAAACAATCAACCCTCCGCCTCGTATTTTCCGGCGTCACGGCACCAGAAAGCGAACCTGTTGGGGTTCCTTGCGGGGTACATAAACACAGGAACTGAACATATGGGTGTGGGAGAAATGAGTGAAGTTACCGCGATAAAGTTGGACATGTGGGCTTCCATGCAAAAAAGGTTGGCCGCTGAGGTGTGTGTACCCAAAACCAATGGAATGGTGGAACTTTACGAGGAAGGTACTGAGTGTGTAAAGGCTCCACGCGACTCCTTCTTGCTTCCCCACCACCTTGTGGAAGAGTTTGCTTCTTCTGCAATTGGACCACAACTTGAACGCGATGAACGCCGTCGGGGAAGGCACTCCCCTCCCATTCTCCGCCACGTCGGCGGCGTTGACATATCCTTTATTCAGGGAGGTGATACCGCAGTTGCTTGTCTTGCCGTGATGGAGTATCCGTCTATGAAAGTGTGCCGTACTTTTGTTCAGCGTTGTGAGGTCAAGGAACCATATATAACGTCTTACCTCGCGTTCCGGGAGGCGGGCCCACTGGTGCAGTTGATTGAGAGCGTACGTGATGAGTTATTTGAAGAGGCATATTTCCCCCAACTTCTACTAGTTGATGGTTGTGGCGTGCACCATCCACTTCGATGTGGACTTGCAAGTCACTTGGGAGTTGTATTGGATATTCCCACCGTTGGATGCGCTAAGAAGTTCCTGTCGATAGATGGGATTACACGCGACTCTATGGATGCTCGTTTTGCAGAGGAACACACCGTAGCATCACGTCGATTTGAAGGTACATACCTTTCCAGTAGCTCGGGGTTGTGCGAGGCTTGCTTCGTACCTATAATTGGCGAGAGTGGAAGACTTTGGGGTTATGCGGCTACGCCCAACCGTCGAGTTAAAAACCCCATTTTCATTTCGCCTGGGAACCGCGTCGGATATGCAGAGGCCGCAGCGCTGGCTGTTTCCATGTGCAAATATCGTGTTCCCGAACCCATCCGCGCTGCCGACTTGCACTCGCGTGAGTTTATCCGACGGATTCAACTAAATGAATGCTGAGCGGCCACGGGACGTTGAACGCTTGTTTCTTATGTATTTTTGCGTGTAACAGTGGCGGGAAAGAAGAAGAAGAGGAGGCAGAATGGGGGTGTGGCTGAAGAGGTTGGTACCACTAGTTGATGTATTTGAACGCTCTGGGAAGTGGATGTGGGGAAACACGTTGAGTCATCGCATCCCCCCTTTGCAGTTCTCCTTTTCACTATGTTTTTCCCCACATCCACTTCCGCAGCCAGGAATGGGGATACGCATTTCTGGTGTGATCGTTTTACATCGCTTTCCCTTTCCATGTTCTCCTCTTTGTGGGAACCCGGGGCAGTGTTTGATGGTGGCGTTTGTGCAAACCTACTAGTTAACTGAGGTCATTTGAGCATTTATTTTCGAAACAACAACAACAAAAACATCAACACCACTTTGCTTTAAAAAAAAAAATGAAAAAATAAGGTACACGAAAAATTCCACAGAAACAGATAGCTTGCCCACGGTTGGTAGGGAATGATATTTTTACTGTTCATAAGCTTTATTGGTTGGGTGCTCTGGTCCCTGTACTCCCTCTTGTCGTACCGCCGCGTGTCTGTAGCGGGGAAGACTGTGGTGATTACAGGCGGCTCCGTAGGCATTGGAAAGCACCTTGCGCTTCATTTCCTTCGGCTTGGCGCGACCGTGCATGTATGGGACGATAACAAGGAGAAACTGTCACAGTTGTCTAAGGAGGCACTGCTGATTCCCTCTCCTCGGCCAACCAAAAGTGCAAACTGTGACACAGAAGGGTTAACGGAAACGAGCGCAAACGAGCTTGAGGGTAACGACTGCTTGAAGACAGTTGTTGTTGATTTGTCCAATCGGTTTCATCTGCACCGTCTAGTGAAGCAGGTTGGAACCGTCCATATCGTCGTTAATGCGGCACTAAATGTGAGCAGCAAGGCGTTTTTGGACCATGCTGACAACGCTATTGAACGCATCCTGCACGTCAACGCTTTGTGCCCCCTTATCCTCGCAAGAGCCTTCCTCCCGGCGATGTTGGAGCGTCGGGAAGGGTACTTCGTCACTATTACGGATGCGAACGGGTTGCTGGGAAACGCGTCACAGCCGGATTTCGCTGCCTCACAATGGGCGGCCGTTGGTGCGCACGAGAGCATCCAAATGCTAATTAGAGAAAATGGATGCTGCGGCAAGGTTCGCACGACATTGTTATGTCCGTACAATGTTGTGAGTAGTCAACCAACGTTACTACGGACACCATCACCGTTCTCTTCTTCTAGAGTAATGAACACAGCAGACGCGGCAAACACCGCAGAGGGGCAGTCAGTAAACACCATAAGGAGGTCTCGTATTCTGGGTTACTTCCTTTCAATCTTTAGGCGCCCTGTTACCCCGGAGGAGGCGGCAGAGGCCTGCGTTTGGGCCATCACACATGGTGTGGAACGGCTGTATATCCCGTACAGCCTGCTGTTCCTGACCCTTTTCAGGTTTTTACCGGTTCCGTGGTTTATGTGGGTGATTTCCCCGTCCACCCAAAGTACCAATGTAGAGACCAGCAAGGGGAATTGTCCAAGCGAAAGTGACAGTAGCAGGAGTAGTTCGGAGAAATGAGCAAGCAACTTCTGCTCCCACTACGTTGAGATCTGTCGTTGTTGTGTCTTTGGCTGTGATAATTTGGTTGGTCGTGCAATGGCTGGTGCAGTTGGTTTCGTATTTCAGTGTGGGTTTGGGGGGAAATAGATGATGTTGCAGGACGTTTTTTTTTTGTATTTACAAGTGATTGGGAATACTTCGACCAATATTTATCTCTTCCGACAGGGTTATCGACGAGAGGCGACGGGCATGAATCTTGTGGCCACGAGTAGTTGCTTTTTTATCCTTTGGTTGTCCTTAACAGCGTATGTGGCAGTCTAAGTGCTCTTTCACTTTCGATTTGCATGGGCTTTTCAGCTCCACAAATTTCTTTTTCTTTTATATAAATGTCGGGGATCACATGGAGAAGGATGGCGACGATGAGCGATTGCGTTCGTATCCTGCGTTGGTGGTTATTCAATTTACAACTGGATTTATGGCTAGTGCATGTACCCTGATGCGGCTCGTGGTGGCGTGGGAGTTGTTCACATTAGGGCCAATGAATTTGTTAATAGCCGTGCGCGGAAGCACGTATCGTTTACTCCGATCTTTCGAGCGCATATGTGCTGTATTGCTGAAAAGGATGGATATGTGTTTGATTTAGGTTTAGATGGACTAGGGTCATTTCCGTACCGCGGTAGTTGGGGGGATGGGCTCTCACCTCACTTTGGAGTGTGTTTTATTGCTCTATCCTTTACTGATGCAGTGACTTTTTAAAATCCTTCCCCTATCGTTTTTCTTTTCGTTGCAGTTAGAGGTGAAGTCGCAGTCCTTTCGTTTGTTTTTGCCTTCACGTGGGGTAAACATGAGAGAGCTGCGCACGGAGAGCTTGGTTGATGTTTGCCACGTGTTGTTTTCCCATCTGCGTGGGAAGCTAATACTTGGTGAAAGTGGGGTACATGAGCAAGGGGAAAGAGGCATTAGGTATGGCATGTGTAGAGCTGCACTTTGGTGTATACTTGAAGCCCAGTCTGCGAGTGTGTGTGTGTGTGTGTGTGTGTGCTTTCTTTGTTAATTTTGGCTCCATTTTTTCTTTTTTTTTTTTCATTGCACCCTTCCGAAACGTGTGCACTGGTGTCTGCACACACGTTTGGCACCTTGTGGCTGTGGGAAAGATTCCATAATTTGACAGCTCCAAAAACAATTAAGAAAAGGTTATTTATTTTGCGAATCCGATGGTAATAAGAGTCGGCATCAATGGGTTTGGCCGTATTGGCCGCGTTGTGTTCCGAGCTGCGCAGCGCCGAAACGACATTGAAATTGTTGGGATCAACGATTTGCTCGATGCGGATTACATGGCTTACATGTTGAAGTATGATTCCACTCACGGCCGCTTCGAAGGTGCGGTAGAGGTTCAAGGTGGTGCACTTGTGGTAAATGGCAAGAAGATTCGCGTCACGTCCGAGCGGGATCCCGCGAACTTGAAGTGGAATGAAATTAATGTGGACGTTGTTGTGGAGTCTACTGGACTTTTTCTCTCCGACGATACGGCACGAAAGCACATCCAGGCTGGTGCCAAGAAGGTCGTCATCACAGGTCCTTCGAAGGACGACACACCAATGTTCGTTATGGGTGTAAACCACACGACTTACAAGGGGGAAGCCATCGTCTCAAACGCATCATGCACGACGAACTGCCTTGCCCCCCTTGCAAAGGTGCTCAACGACAAGTTTGGCATCGTGGAAGGACTCATGACAACCGTTCACGCAACAACGGCGACACAGAAAACTGTCGATGGTCCCTCGCAGAAGGACTGGCGTGGCGGCAGGGGTGCGGCGCAGAATATTATTCCTTCATCCACCGGTGCGGCGAAAGCGGTGGGCAAAATCATCCCGTCGCTCAATGGCAAACTCACTGGTATGGCCTTCCGTGTACCAACTCCCAACGTTTCCGTGGTGGATCTCACAGTGCGGCTAGAGCGTCCCGCGACCTACAAGCAAATTTGCGACGCCATTAAGGCTGCATCAGAGGGTGAACTGAAGGGGATTTTGGGTTATGTGGACGAAGAGATTGTTTCCAGTGACATCAACGGCATTCCGCTCACATCCGTCTTCGATGCCAGGGCGGGTATTTCGCTGAACGACAACTTCGTTAAGCTGGTCTCGTGGTATGACAACGAAACCGGGTACTCAAACAAGGTCCTAGACCTCATTGCGCACATCACAAAGTGAGAAAGTGGGCTTTTAGCCACTTCTTTTTTTGTTTCGTTTTACCCCCTACTCATCAAGGTAAAATGATCTCGCTTCAAACATTCAACCCGAAAGCAACCACGACGAGTGCCAATAGGAGATTGGCCGGGGGAAGCAGGAGGTACTTATATCTTTTTCAATTCAACAAATTTATGGGGATATAACGCGCAATTTGTGGAGTTCTGTGACACAATTAAAAGGGGTCAGTTTTTTTTTTGTTTTTCTCTTGCATCAAACAATACCCTCCAGGAAAATTAAAGCGGCGGGAGATTATAGCTAAGTGACTTCACAGAGGCACCAAAGGATGCCGTTAGCACAAAAAAACAGATTTCATATGTACTACATGTCACGAAAAAAAAAGAGAGTTAATTTCAGGAGTAGTAAACTAAAAGAGCAGCCAAAAAAACCAGAATAAAATGAGGAAACTTTTGATACAAACACAAGAAAAAGTTTGTACGCCATTATTTGCTTAAATTTATCAAACATCAGATACAACCCGTTAGTATTAAACCCAGCCTGCGACAATTGCAACACAACATTTAAAAATGTTCTCTCCTTATTTCATAACTAAAAGTGAAGTGCACAACACAGCACCAACGCTGATAGAACATCAGGCAGCAAGGGTGACGCTACTGCCAAATGCGCCATAAGTGATGCCTACACGAGGAGTGCCATTAAGGCTTTTGCCTCCAACTTTCCAGAGGAACTGAACCGCGTTTTCATAGCCCATGGGTTGCTTGACGAGAACGTTCACTTCTGTCACACGAGCGTTGTGGTTAATGCCATGATCGACGCGGGCAAACCGTGCTGCAGCGTTGTTTACCCTGGTGAGCGCCACTCCCTTCGGAAGAAGAAGGCATCGCGACTACACCATGACGCGATGCTCGCAAAGACACTTATGGAGGTGCTTTAATTGTGGACTACTTGCGTTGTGTAGTGTACTGGTAGCGGTTGCTTAATTACGAGGGAAACATGCTTGTTGCACATCTGTGTGGCTGGGGATGTGCTTGACCAATAATGATGATAACATCTGCGGCAGTGCTCGCGTGCACTTTAATTTATTTTTGTATGGGAAGAGTCACACACCATTTCTACCTTCCCTGCCTTCCGTGCTACAGTAGTTGTACCCGTTTCCGCTGTGCTGCAACCAATATGTTCATTTCACTATGCATTTCCAATACACACACACACACAACACACACACACACATGCACATACATTTTCCTTCTAGTATATGTACCGTAGCACCACAACGAATACCCACCACCCTTGTGAGAATGATGAGATTGCCATCATACTATTGGAAGACGAGTCTGAACCCTGATGCATTTTATCATGCGGCACTGACGATCTTACATTGCGGTTAGTTGTGATCCCCTTGCCCATGTGTTTTTGTATGCTGCTTGCAGGAACGTGGCAGGCCACCGAGGTCACACTCGTGCTTCGCGTGGTTCAACAACATGGTCCCAGATTGTAGGTTCTTTGTTACTGGTGTGTATGATGAGAAACATATTTTTATGTAACTCGGGAGAACTGAGCATATTACCTGATGAGTAAACAATCAATCGTTAGATAGTAGCACTGATGTTACCTCTTGGTTTTATGTGTGTTGTAACTTCCCACTGTTGTCATTATCATCCCCTTTAATAGCGAGTGGTCTTTGTGTGCATCTCCGCAAACCACTCGTCTACACCGGGGGAAAGATAAACGAGTGGAATGTTGTTAGTGTTGTGTGCCTCTGTGCTGTGAGTTGCCTCCGGTGTTCTTAACCTCAGACTCTGCTCTTACAGTTTCCGGATGTTCTTGTCCTCCCTTTATCGGATGTGCGTCTGAGTGTCTCTTATTTCGTGTCATCTACATGTATGTACACATATGTATATATATGTATATCTGTTTTGAATATGTTGATGTCCTTGTGAATGTGTGGCGCTATATTATGTGCTCTTTTTAATGGTTTTCGGTTTATTTGGTATTTAAGACATCATTTAATCCCTCTTTTTCTGATGATTTTTTTTCTGGCTTTACGTAGTTTATAGTAGACTTTTTAGGTATGGGAGGTCCAAGTGAGGGGAAGTTATATTGTGACAACGGGGCTTCCGCCTTCGACTATTCTGGAGCCGCGACGTGCCCTCAAGGCGTAAAGGGTTGCGCAGGCCTGACTGAGAACCCTTACTTCTATTCTCTCGATACGAAGTTTAACAATGAAGGAAATAACGGCATCATAACGGCCGACCCGCGCGGCACTGTATATGGTCACACGTGCCCAATTTTTGTTCCATCGAAGGGGAGGTTTTATCACGAGCGAGGGACCTTGTCGCTCCTTATTGGGGATATGGTGCCATTTTCCCTTGTCGTGGAGAAAGAGGAAGAGGCTCAATATAGGGAGCTTGTCGACCGGCTGATTTCCCGTTTTTGGGGTGAGGGCGCTGACCGTGTTTCCCACAGCGGTGCCCGAACGAAGTTGAGGAAAGAGGAGGGTGCTACACTACGGAGGGGTGGATCACGCACTGGTAATGTGCCTCCCTCCGTTCCGGCGGTACTGCGGCAGCAGGTGCTCGCGGGTAGTGAGCTGCAAATGGCGCGGAACCTGGTCAAAATCGAAGTGCTGCCGTCGTCTGGTAGGGGTGTTGCGTACGTTCGTAACTATATTCTGCGAAAACTCGCTCCTGCAGCAGTGAATGTGTATGCCAACGCCGGAACTCCCTCGTGTAAACCCAACAGTGTCAGCCCCGGGGGTCGTTCGCACGCAGCCCAATGGTATTGGGTGATGGATGATGATATAGCTAAGTTTTTTGTCGCAGCCGACAAGAAAAGTACCGTGATCACTGCGCGTGAGGCCCTCAAGCGGGTATATTCACGGATCCAGCGGCTTCATGGAACGGTGTGCGATATGAACGAGGTAGCTGTGTTTTCCTTGGAATATAACCAGTTCGCGTACGCCTACGGTGATAGCGATGTTAAAATCAATGGCTACAATACAGTTGCATCCCTTTACCGCCATGATCTACTTCCCCGGTGTTGCGAGTTCCGTTTCCCCATCCGTGAGGATTACGACTTCACCCTTCAGGTGATTGCCCATGGTCTAAAGACTGCGCGGTTTCGGAATCTTTCATTTGCGGTGCCCACTATGGGGGGACTCGCGGGGGGCATGACTGAGTACTACAAGAACAAAAAGGATGACATCTGCCAGCAGAACAAATTGTTCGTGAGGACATGGCCTTCTGTGGCTCAGGAGTGTGTGAAAGGCAAGGGCGTAACGCTTCGAAACGACATCCGTGTACTTTGGGGTTTGCTGGGCCCAAAGTGCAACACAGTCCCCAGTCTAACACTCCAGTCGCGCTCGAAGCTGCCACGTGCAAGCAATAGAAATGCTAATTCTGCCACCAGAACGTCGTCCCTGAGGGCGACCATCACGTCCCTATCGAAAGCTAAGAAAACTTCCGCCGCCACCAAAGTTCTCGTGGTGCAGCGTTCAAAGGCTAAAACGTTCCGCGGGGGTGCGTATGCCAGGAGGAAGGCGGAGGGGACGGACGATGGTGGTGGCGACTGTTCAACGCAAGGGGTGACCTCAGCAGTGCGCGAAGCTGCGGAGGTGGGGAATGCTAATGGCGAGGAATCCTCCGCGTGGAAGGGATATGTAATGAAGAAGTGGAGATACCTCACGAATGAAGAGGCGGAAGGGTTGCATTTAACTCTCCTCCCACCAGAAAAGTTGAGGTGTGGGGATACCGTTGCTGTGGTGATGCCTTACCTGGAGCAGCACCCTTCCGTGGTAAGGGCGACGCTAATTGAAAAGACGTACAAAATGAAGCGAATGGAGGTCGCCGGGGAAGATGGTGAAGTTGCCTCAGAGAACGGAAAATGCAAATATCGAAAGGTGGTGGAGTGGGAAGTGGCGCCTGATAATTTTCCTCTCATGATGGTAAGCTGTTGCTACGAGGTACCACCGGAGGGCGTTGAGGTTGCGGCCGCAGCCGTTGATGCCTTTTTTGGTCGAGGAGGGTCGCAGGCAGACTAACCGATGTCTTGGAGGGATGTGGTGGCAGCGTCAGAAATTTGGTTGGGTTTGTTCACTTTCCCCGCACATGATGTACATCCGCGGGAATGAAACATCGCTATCTGATAGATCAATCGTGGACGCATTGTGTTCAATGCGCTCTTTAGAAGACGCGAATGATGACCCCTTGTTCGCTTCAGGCGCACTAGTCTTGTGAGTGCGTGAACCAAACGTATGGTGAAACTGTGGATGGCCACACTGTGGTTATATGTTTGTTGTTTTGCAGATGGCGTGTTTCTTCCACCGAATTTTAATGCCGAGTTTTCGGCTAGCATATTTACTGTCTCGTCAGACTGCGAGAGAGTGTTTTGCGTGGCAACCGTAACCAGTCATTTGACCTACCTTAGACAGCGCGCGTTCCGCGGGTGGTGCGTGTGTGTGTGTGTGTGTGGTTCTCTTCGGATAACATGCGGTACAGAAATAATTTGGACAGAGGGCACTGCCTATGCTCATCTTGAATTGTACCAAGTTTCTGGGGAGATATAATCCACAGAGGTTTAATTATGTAATTGTACCTTTTTGAATGACATCGTTGTCATTCCTCGGCTAATATGGCACTTTGGCGGCACGCGGTCTCAGTGGGAATTACAATCTCTTTAAATTGCTTAAAGTGCTCCGCTGTTTTCTTCACCCCTTGTCTTTGCACAAAGGGCCCTCGTTTCACTTTTCTTGTTTACCGTTCTATTCTTGTACTTTGCTTAACGGTAAAATGTGTGGTGGTCTCTCCCTGTGTGGGCGAATGAAACATATTCCTACACGTTTGATGCCGTTTCACTCCTCTAAGTTTGCCAACCTCGGTAAGTGTATTAGGCACACGTTCCACCAAGGAGCCACCAGCACGACGTATTTACCTATATCAAATTTAACAACATTAACAAATCTGCACAACTTGTGCGGATGCTCAGCGGCAAAAAAAAAAATTTAGGTTGAAGTGCGTAGACATTAATGTCCACTAACTGTTTTTTCATTTTCGTTTTTCGCTTGCATCACGGCACAAAGCTTCTACCACACCTTCTTGTACTAAAAAAAAAATTATTGATATTCCGTAACTGGAGTCTTCTTTGTTATTTTGAGGACAGATTCAGTGGACACCACACCACCTGCTTGGCTGTCGCTCATTCCGAGCATAGTTGTGCTGTTCGCTTAAGTCCAGCTTCCGGTCTCTCCCTTCCATTTTACCCTTGTTAAATTCTTTTCTTTTAGTTTTGTCTTCATGTAAATATCTTTTTTTTATCCTCTTGTGTGAACTTTGTACGGATGCTTTCCATCACGGTACAACATAAGTGAGGTGTGTATTTTGTGATGTAATATGGTTCTCGCGAGTGACGACTGGCCGTTGACCGGTTTGATCATAATAGCGAGTACATTAGCGCTTCATGATGTTTGTCTTTGCCCTGACGGTTTGGCACTGCAGAACGGGACAAGCTAACGTATATGTGCTATGTTTTTGTCTGTACGTGCATATAAGATTTGTTTACCTGACGTTATATATTTGTTTGTGTTCGTTATTGTACACGTGTCTCTTCGCTGCTTGCACGATCCTCTTGCTACAAGAGCGGACGACCGTAGCTGCATCGGTAATAACTCCAACTGCTTTACCTCACTTTTCTGTTCTTTGTGTGGTAAGCAAACTGGCAAAGGTCTTAGCGGTTCGTGTGATTAACAACGAATCAGTAGCGATAGCCACCACCGTATCGTTTCGAATAGACACACGGCGAAAGGTGAAGGGACGTGTGTTACATTGAGTAAAATTGCAGAGGCACAGTATCGTTGATTGAGTATGTCGGCCGGATCTCGTGGCCCACTTTCCCTGCTCATTGCCCGTGAACGTGATGCCAATGGTGTGAATGGCGATGTGAATGCAACGGCTGGACGCCTGCGTGACCGATACGATGGGAAGGGTGCCTCCGCCAGTGAGCGACGGCAGGATGCGACATCGCTGACCAACGAGTACTACGATATCGTTACAGATTTCTATGAATACGGTTGGGGGCAAAACTTCCACTTTGCTCCTCGGTACATGAATGAGACGTTCTACGAATCACTCGCACGGTATGAGTACTTTCTTGCGTACCATGCTCAGTTCAAACCGACGGACACTGTGCTAGACGTTGGCTGCGGGATTGGTGGGCCAGCACGAAACATGGTACGGTTCACATCGTGCAACGTGATGGGTGTAAATAATAATGAGTATCAAATAAATCGCGCGCGGCAGCACGATTCCCGCTACGGGATGAGCGGTAAAATTAACTACACTAAGACCGACTTCTGTAACATGTGCTTTGGCGACAACGAGTTCGACGGAGCATACGCCATCGAGGCGACATGCCACTCAGAGAGTAAGGTAAAGTGCTATAGTGAAGTGTTTCGCGCTATCAAACCTGGTGCCTACTTTATGCTGTACGAGTGGTGTTTGACGGACCTGTATGACCCGGCAAATGAGGAACACCAGCGTGTCCGGCATGGTATCGAACTTGGCGACGGTCTTCCTGAACTCGACACGATGCGGCAGGTTGTCGCAGCGGTAAAGGCCGCCGGTTTCGTTGTGGAAGAGAGCTTTGACATGGCGGAACGATTCGAAAGTGGCGAGCCGAAGAGCGTCCCGTGGTATGAGCCACTGCAGGGGAGTTACACGTCGCTGAGTGGACTTCGGGCGACCCCTGCAGGGCGCTGGTTGACGAGTGTAACATGTCGTTTGCTCGAGGCTGTGCGCCTCGCACCGGCAGGTACATGTAAGGCGACAGAGATCCTCGAAGAAGGAGCGGTGAACCTTGTCAAGGGGGGCGAACTTGGGATATTCACGCCATCCTTCTTTGTGAAGGCGCGTAAACCGCGTCTTGGGGAAGAGCTGTCGTGCTAACTGTGGCCGGGGACTATTGGTGTTTTCTTTAGAGGGTAGCAGTCTCATTTGCTCCATATGTGAGAGTGCCCTTCAGCTTCATCTCGGCACAGAGGCCGCACGCTGTGAAGTAGTGCTTGTTTGGCAGGAAGGGGAGCGGTCAGTTTTGTTGCGGTCGACGTGGTGGTGGGTGTAACCGCTGTACGTATCAGTTAGCGTATTTTTAACCATATATTCCCCCTATTTCTCTATACTGTGAAGCACACACGTGCGCGGACACACTAATTATTATACGCACGCATATACGAGGCGTTACGGTGTATCGCGTTCCACCACTTGCGCGTGACGGGACCCTTTTGATCGTATTTAAATGCTGGTGTCTTCCACATACTCCTTCCGTCAGTCTGCCTTCAACTCCGGTGAGGCGGCTGTGACTTGCGTGAATGCGAGTGAGAGTGTGTTATGAACAGCAACGGACGGAATGAAGTTACTTGCATCCTGGTCAATACTGGACAGATGTGTGCCGATGTTCCGGCCTGGTCCCGGATGTGGGTCGTTGACGGCACGAGTGGACGGGCGTGCCGCCGCCATTTGCGTGTCTTCCTTGTTCTTAATTTTCTCCGTTATTTTATATTTATTTGTTAGCAATGGATTTCGGTGGTGATCGGTACGCGCGCGAACGAATATGTAATCCGCTGTTATTATTTGTTTTTGTTTTCGTTTTATTTTACCGGACGCACGGTGAGAGTGGTATGGCTGCGTTCTACACCCCACGATGTGTGAAAACGATATGCAGACCTGAACAGCTTTGCGGTGCGAAGTCCTGCAGCTCACCTATGACTGTTGGTAGGCGTACGCACGGTTGTAAAAGTGTCACAAGGTTTGTTTATCGTGGCGGAGTCGATGGTAGAACGACTGCAGCGTGCCTTCGGCCATTTGCGTCATTGTGCATGCTTGGGTGGGCATGAGAGGTGTGAGTCCTCTTGGGGAGACGTGTGCTTGGCAGAGGCCTCTCTGCAATGAATTTACCAACAGTGTTATTTTCCCGTAGGTTTTGAGCCCTGTTGCACTTCTCTGACCGGCTTTCATCCCCTTAACCGCTACCCTCTTCCGTTTTGTAACTGAATCAGTATGTGTGCAGCACCATCTACATGGATCTGGTGTCTGTATATTCACACATATGCTTCCTTCCTCCTAATTGTTGATTGTTCTTCCGTTTGCGGGGTGGCATTTGGCTATTGGGTGTGAAACACCGTGCCCGCAAGTATGTTGCTGATTTTTTCCCAACTACCTGCACCCTATTCAAACTGTTCTTTTCTGTTACTTTTCCATATGCTCCCTTTGTAGCCATTGAACGGTAAGCGTAAACAGCGTTGGCGCGTGCTTCCTCCAGAATCATTTATCTAATAAGGTCGGGGGTGTGAAGAAACATAAGTGGTTACTGACCCTTAACGCAGTGTCTTTGCAGTGAGCCTCACTGAAGCATGGTAACACCCGAACAAGCTGCCCTTATCGAGGGGGCGTTCCGTTCGATGGACCGTGACGGTACGGGGCTGGTGCGACTTGAGGATATTTTCCGTGTCTTCGATGACTCGAGACATCCGCGTGTTCGCGACGGTGAGCTGGCTCCAGCAGCGACGCGTGACATGCTGATGCACCAGTTTGGCGCAACCGCGCAGGCACACGGTGGCGTCTCGTTTGATGTGTTCATGCGCTTCCACGAACGTATGGCCGAAGATGCAGCTGTTGCGAAGGTGAATGATAAAGAGTTGTTCCTCACGGACACCATAATTGGTGTCTGGCGCCTGGGCACGCTCCTTCAACCGACCCTCATTCGACCTCTCTTTCCCGTTGATGTTCGTCCAAGCGGATTATACGCAACTCAGTACATGTCACTTGTGTGGGTAGACGAAGTCGCTGGTCCGGGATCGTTCGTTGTACACGTCGTTCGCGATGTTGTGCGGCCGATATTCTCCCGGGGTGACCTACCGCCGCAGTTACGTGGCATGTTCGCCTACCCGACAGAACTTGCAGGCATGAAGGTTATCGAGGAGCGCTTGCAGATCGCCACCCAACGATGGCTGGACTTTGTGTGGGAATACGAAGAAGGCAAGCACGCTGCCGTTCCTGGCATTATATCGGCTCGCGTCGATCCCGATACGCTTCCACAGTACCTCCGTGACATGATTGTGGAACATGATGTGGCAAAAGCGATACCTTCGCTGTTCTTTGTGCGAACATCTGTGGCTGTTAACCCCATGTACAAGCGTTCAAGCGAGGAGTATGGCTACGGAGTTCCCGAAGAAGTAAAGCGTATGAGCAGGTGGAAGGACCTTACCTATTCTGGTCAGGCGTGTGGGCTGATATACCATGGCCGCGTGGGAAAGTTCACAAGGGAACGGCGAGATGCGCCTGTACAGGATGTGGGCAGTGCAATGAACATTTGAGGGACGCAATTCCTCTTTCCAACGTTTTGTTGCTTATGTATATGCTGGTTGTGGTGGTGTGTGTAATTTCCATTCGCTTATACACGGGCCGCTTGGTTGCTTTGGGAGAGACGGTTGACTTTCTTTACCGTGATGTTGCCCGCCGTTATAGTAACCCGACATTTTTCAATTGTTGTACCCTTCTGTTTTTACCCCGCCATTATTTTAGTACCCATGCTATTGAGCGTTTTACTGGAATGGGAGTAATAGATTTTATTGCCTTGTGAATGGCAGTGTAAATACGGAGAGAAGTTGTGCTTTCTGCGGTGTGTGAGGGGTGTGGAGGCTGTGGTTTGTTGTCGTGTTGTTTCGACATTGCAGCATATTTTTTTTGTTGGTTCTGCACCGCAGAGGAATGTTTTCTATATTTCCCCGTAGGTATAACTGTTATTTTGTCAAGGGTTGTTGGAGTGGGCGATTTTTATGGCGCTATCCGTCATCGTGGCGTAAAGCGGGTACATATCTCGCTGTTTGCATCACTGCGAGTGATCAGTGATAGATTACCTTCTACAGGTATTTTTGTTTTTTAGATTGTCTGTTTTTGAATTTTTTTTCTTGTATAGATCCGTTGGGCTGCTGCTAAGCGCCAGAGGTGGGATGAGTAGGGTTTTGGATTTGGTAGTTTATGATGCACCTTTCTGTCTTAGCGCAACAGCCAAGGTACCCTAGCTTATTTGATGTAGGTTGCTTTGGGCTGCTGTTGTAGGGTGCAGAGTTGCCGCTCGTTAATTTTTTTTCTGTTTGAAATCTCTTGCGAATCATTGTTTCCGCGCTTTGCGGTACCTGCCATCCTCGTTTTTTTAAATATTAATTTTGGTTTTCTTCGTACACCGTATTGGAAAGTCGTGTTTATGTGCCACACTTTTGCGCCATTGATCTCTTAAGCTTCTTCCTCACTTTTTTTTGAAACTCCCATATGTGTAAAGCGGTCCACGTGCAAGTAACGCTTATTTTGTACTGAGGGTATTATTTCGTGTGAAAAGCAATTGTTCCTATTAATGTGTTGTGTTTGCCCGTTGTTGCGTTCATTTACCTTACGTTTTTCCTTCCTGCCTTTCGTCTAGTTTCTGCGTTTCCTCCTCCCTTCCCGTTTCGTTATGGAGGGAGAGGAGTTGCTTTACTGGGTACGCAGGTGGGTTCCCGTGAACGACGGACTCATTAGCTTTGCCTGTGGTTCATGCTCTCTATTTCCTTTTCCTCCCAGGGCAAATGAATGCTCCTCCACGACCGCGTGCGCTGCCTCTGTTCAAAAGGTTCCTAATGTCGACGGGAAAAAGGAGGTGCCGACCGCGCCAAGGCGCAAAGAGACACACAGTTCATGTTCGTCCGAGATTGTTGAGGTGAATGATGTGTCGAAATTGTACGTGCTAATGTATGCTATGCTGTCTTCGTACGCCAAAATTGAATGTTGGCCCCTGAGCGTTGTGATACAGCATCTTTTAGCTTCTTCTACCGAGGCGTGGGTGCAACAGTTGTGTGTGTGTAGTGGAGGGCTTGTACATGCGCCTCCGGTGACGGCAGTGATGGATTCTGGAAAGCTTTCACTGCCACAGCTCTCGTGGTCTTGCGATGAAGTAGCTAACATATGGTCCTGGACACTGGGTGCCAATCGTGAATCTTGGGCGCGTGTTTCTGCTGTTGCCATGTCGCACACAGCAGCGGGCGGAAGGTGTTGCTGTAGCGCCGAAAGAATCGCCAGGCCGTATTCTGTGGTAGTCAACCGAACAGTGGCCGACAGAAGTGGGAGCGGGGAAGGTTACGAGCGGGACATTCAGCAACCCGATGACGCGGAAGATGTGGCGCTTCTTCACATTTTGGTGAACATGGCTTTGCACTTTCGTCGGATGAAGTGGCTTTTGAAGGTGGTGTTCTTGCGACTAAGTGTAGATATGGGCGACGTTGCGTGGCGCATCTTACAGAGTTGTGTGCGGCGCATGCTCGAACACAACAGTGATGTGATCAAAGGTGTGCTTTGCCGCGCCGCACTGAGGTGTGTGAGGAAGCCCTTGTGTCCTGATGCGACGGTGGCAGGTTCGTCGCCACGGGAATTCGAGTCTGAACCCGAAGCATCCCCTCACTCTTTAGGTGGCACTTGCTGGTATCGCTTCGACGAGGCGCACAAAAGGTGCGTTTGTGGTACGCCGCGGATTCCGCTTGTGTTAAGCGTGCTTGACGAATGCGGCGCCCACAGGATCACCCAATTAACAACGGAGTACGTTGTGAAAAAATGTCAGGAGCTGGGTTTTGCGTTAGCGGCGGACCAACTAGGTCCCCTGTGCGCGTTGAGTTTGCGCACAAAGTGCGATGACACTTACTATAGTGGACTTGCGAAGACATTGGACGATGTGTCACGGGTACTGGACGGTTGCATGGCGACATTGGAGGGACTACGTACAGCACTGCTAGCATATTTTTGTGGCACGTCGACTGTTGTTGGGCAGGACTCGGCCTCCAACAACGAACGCGTAAACGAAGCAATTTCGTCATTTTTTGTAGGGTTTTGCGAGGGAACCATTTTTAATGATTTTGTTGCCGAATGGGCACTGCCACTCTGGCTCCGTGCGTGTGAAGACGAACAGAAGCGTCGGGGAGCGCCAAGTGCAGTGTGTACGGATCGAAAACGGAGTGCGGAGGTACCGTATGAGAGCCGTGTGGATACGAGATCCCACCAACTTACGGACGAAGCGGATAATCTGAAAAAGTTTAATGGAAGCGATCAAGGGGGTCGGGTCAGGGGTGCGGTTAGGTGCCCCCCCAATGGCGGCAACTCCCACGATGGTAGCCTCTCAACATCCCTACGGTCGGGGTTTATAACACTTGTACATTTCTTCACTCCAGAAACAAAGTCACTCGCGATTGTTGAAGCCACACTCGCCGACTCAGTCAAAAGACACCTTGAATTGCTGCTGGCCAAGGAACAAGGTGAGCTACGTGCACGGTTTTGTGCTCTACCTCAGGTTGTATACCAACGTTGCGTGTTTCTCCTGAAACTTACCAATCAACTGCTCGACCCACTTGCTGCGACGGGCTGCGCAGGTGCCCCAGCAGCGCTGCGGGCAGTGCGAAAGGGTTTGCAGGCGTTTTTCATTCCACGTGAACCATCGGTCATACTAGCCCTGACAAGTGCACTCAACGCGCAGGTAGTCGGAGGAAGACTCTGTGGACCAAATTGTTTTAGTAGTAGGACTGAAACCGCTTGTGCTTGTGCCCCCAGTGACAACTCATTCCAGGGTGATTGTAGCCACTACCTGGAGATCCTTGATACCATACTTGAACTCGCTTCCATTTTACAGTCGAGGGATCTTTTTATCGATTGCTACTGTGGCCTACTCGCGCCACGGTTAATGAGGGCAAAACATCTAAATGACTTGGAGGTGGACATCGAGGTGATATCACGCATGTCGGTGCGACTCGGTGAGAGCGTCGTGGCGCGACCATTGGCGCTCCTGCGCGACGTGAGGTGCAGTGTTGTTGACCCCTTCAGCGCCCCAGTTGCATCTTATGAGGGGAAGCCCTTTGCGCACGGGTTGTCTTGCCACGTTCGTGTGTTGTGCGCGGCACGGTGGGACAAGTACGCTCCGATTTCAATTAAGGTGCCGGAAATGCGGCGGCTGTTTGAAAGTGGCGAGTGGTTCGACGCTGTGATGTTGCGTGCTGTGCAGTCTTTTGAACGCCGTTATCAGCGGAGCTCACCTGTCATGTCACAAGGCAATCCTGTGAGGGAACCTCCGTCGCGCGGTGCTTGGAGTGCCGTGTTCTTTGCTAGTCTGGGCCAAGAAGACCTCGACAGCAGTGGTGGCGGTGGAAACGCCCCAGGGAAGGCTCGTGGTCTGCCACACACTGGGGAAAGGGTCAATCAAGGTACCAATTGTGTACCACAACAACAACGTACTCTGTCGTGGTCACTTGGGAGCGGGACACTCGCCATTGTGTGTACTGGAGCTCGTGGCGCGCACGAGAGTGAGGGAGGTTCTGAAATCGTGCAGCTGTTTGCACCGCCGATTACCCTGCTTGTGCTGCAGGCGCTAGAACGCCATAGTCGTGTGTGCGCGGTAGCCAATTCGTGCCAACCATCCCTCACGTTCGACCTACTACACCGTGTGCTTCCCCTCCACGTACCAAAACCGTTATTGGGCACTGTGCTAGGAGATCTTGTGCGCCACCGCATCGTCGTACGCACAGTGCGCGGGTATCGCAATGATACTGATCCTGTCTCAGAAAAGGGCGAAGTCATTAATACATACACCCTAGCAAATTCTTTTGCCGGTTGCAAGAAACGCAAGATCTTCATCGACCTCGCCGACGCAGGGCACCATTGGGTACCCCTCACCCAGGAAGACTCCCTTGACGGCAATGTGCCTGATACGTTATGTGATGCTTTGGAGCTTGACCGCAAGAAAAGACTCGAAGCCGGCATTATTCAACTAATGAAAGCTCAGCAGCGTCTTCCGCACACTGAGCTGTTCGCAGCTGCTCGCAGACAGCTGCAGGCTCACTTTCCAGTAACCACATCAATATTTAAGCAGTGCATTTCAGAGTTGATAGACCGTGACTACCTCGCGCGTCAAGATGCGGACACTTATATCTATGTAGCGTGAAATCCCTAGTGTAAGTCCTTTCCTGTGCCACTACAAAATCTCGTAGGGGACTAATGCATACGTACCCATTAAACATTAAAGAATCTCTGCAAACAGGTACAGAGATCCAGTAAATCTATGGGAAATGATGAACGTATTTGATTGATGTAGTGGCGATTTACATTGTGCCATTGCCGCGGTTTTATGAGCTGATCACAATCCCATTGTTTGTAGGTTGTGGAAGACCAGCGGCGGTCAGACAAAGGCGGTCGATGGTGGAACTCGTGGGCATGTCTACGGGTTGTGTAGTACGTGGGTGCGCAAGTGGGCATTACTCGTTGTTCTTGTACTTTGTGCTCTACCTTTGTGAAGTATGCCCCTTAAACAGCTTACCTGTAGCTCTATGCATCTATAGCTGTCAGTTCGCCACCCTTGCCAGCTTGGTGTGAGCATCTTTTCTTACTTGCAACAGCTTGTGTCTTGCGTTTTTCCTCTAACCTCCGCATCCCTAACCCTTAATGAGTGGGTATCTACTTTTTTGTTTTTAGTAACGAGCTTCATCACCTAGAAATAGTCCACCTCACGTAGTCAGTCAGGAAGAGAGGGATGTAAAATGCCGACCTTGCCTTTGTCGAAATATATTGATGAACTAAAAGCTCTTGAGGGGCTCCTCGCTGTAGATGGGAAGCCTCGTATGTTGAAGTTTGTTGGTGATCAGCTGTATTGGCTGCAGGGTATGGATCAGGAACTTTACAGTGTAAATATTGCAGATCACAACGCAACCCCGAGTCGCGTCATTGATCGCTGTCGGAAAGGTTGCACAGCTGCAGAAGGCAAGGAAGATTCCACTGTTGAGACAAAGGAGGAGGAGTTGCTGCGGGAGCGGCTGCGATCTCGCGTGACGGGCATCAGCAGCTACCGTGTACGGTGCAGGGACGGTGCTGTTTTCTTCACAAGTGGAGCAAACATATTTCTATACCGCCCCGCAAGCGGCAAACCACCGCTGAAAGTACTTGACTATATCGGTGATGAGGAACTGAAGCAACGCTTCTCCTCAGAGAAGAAACCATTTCTCTGCATTGAATACTTTTCCCACTTGGCGAATGACGCGGGTGCATGTGATTCAACCAAGGACCGTGCCGACGTGATCTCTTTTGTGTACAGCAATAACTTGTATATTGCGACCGTTGTGGAAGGTAGTGGTGAGGCCAGCCACTCAAGGGAACCACCCTTGAGGGTGAATGTGGAATGCGTGACAACTTTCGGCGACGAGTTACACAGTTGTGGGGACGCCGACTACATTATCCAGGAGGAATTCGGTCGTTACACCGGGCACTACGCCACAGCTGAATATGTGCTGTTCAGCTATACAGACGTGTCCATGCTGCGCGAGGTGATGCTAATTGACGGTTCGACTGACTCTGGTGTGGAAAAGATGCCGTACTGCCGTGTTGGTGACCCGAATGCCCGCACTGTGCTCGTAGTGTACGAAAGGCGGACAAAGCGTTATCGTGTTGTCCCGAGCAGTGCTATTGCAGCCATTGCACCGTGGGCGGAGTACATGCCTCGGTTTGGGTTTAAGGACGAACACACCATTTACTTTTCTGTTCTCAGTCGCACGCAGGAGAAAATGTCTCTCCTTTCGTGCCGTATTAACTCTCTACCTGTTGTTGATGCGGAAGCACTTGCATCGTGCTTTTCCGAAGCAGCGCGTGACACTGATGTCGCAGCGGTGGCTGCAGGAACAACACTGGCTACCCGTGCAGCGACAGTCAATCTCACCACAGAGTGGCACCAGCATATACCGTGGGCATGGGTAGATGTCCAACCCGGTGTCGCACTTCACCTTTGCGGCAAGTATGAAGTGCTCGTTCGCCACGCCAATGAGAGTGAGAGTGCGCACAGTCATGTGTACGCCCGTGCTCAAGGGGGTGATGAGGGTTCGTGGCGACCACTTACCTGTGGCGCTTGGAACGTGAGAGCTGGAGGCCTTATAGTGAAGGACGACAGGGTTTTCTTCCTTGCTAATGCAAGAAACAGGCTGGAGAGTGTGCTATACAGCGTTGTGATAAACCTGGATGCAGGTCCTGTTTCTGCCGAGGAACTGACACAGCTAACACCCTCCGGCGAGCACGTGTACTCTTTCGCAGTGTTGAACAATACACTTTGCTATGTGTCGAGCACTGCGACCACACCAGCAGAGCTTCACATCTCCTCAATAAACAACCCTGGAAGCCGCTGGGTCGTTCCGACGCGGCATCTGTGGGATGATACCAGCGAAAAGGCAGTCACCCCACGTACAACGCTCGAGGGACTCACCGTCCCGCACATTATCAACATCGTGAACCGCCGTGGTGTTCCACTCAGTGGCCGACTGTTTGTATCTCCTCACGCGGCACTAGGTAAGCTGAACCCTTTAGCAATGTATATCTATGGTGGTCCCCACGCACAACTCGTGTACGACAGTGACTTCGACGGTGCCTGCAAGCCAATTTTCCAGATGCTGGCGAGCTTTGGTATATCCGTACTTGTCGCTGACGGTCAAATGAGCAATGCGAATGGCCTACGGGACCATAGCATCTGCAAGCACAGCATGGGGAGCTTTGAGACCTCCGATTACGTGGATTGGGTGCGGCACATGACAAACTGCAAGGAACTACCGTGTGGGTTTTGTGCGGATCCTGAACGGGTTGCCATCTTCGGCTGGTCGTATGGAGGTTATGCAACACTGCTTGCAATGTCGCAGGCTCCAGATGTGTTTAAGATAGGGTTTGCAGGGGCACCTGTGGGGGATTGGACTCTCTATGACACTGGATACACAGAGCGCTATATGGGTCTGCTGCACACCAACGCTGATAGAACATCAGGCAGCAAGGGTGACGCTACTGCCAAATGCGCCATAAGTGATGCCTACACGAGGAGTGCCATTAAGGCTTTTGCCTCCAACTTTCCAGAGGAACTGAACCGCGTTTTCATAGCCCATGGGTTGCTTGACGAGAACGTTCACTTCTGTCACACGAGCGTTGTGGTTAATGCCATGATCGACGCGGGCAAGCCGTGCTGCAGCGTTGTTTACCCTGGTGAGCGCCACTCCCTTCGGAAGAAGAAGGCATCGCGACTACACCATGACGCGATGCTCGCAAAGACACTTATGGAGGTGCTTTAATTGTGGACTACTTGCGTTGTGTAGTGTACTGGTAGCGGTTGCTTAATTACGAGGGAAACATGCTTGTTGCACATCTGTGTGGCTGGGGATGTGCTTGACCAATAATGATGATAACATCTGCGGCAGTGCTCGCGTGCACTTTAATTTATTTTTGTATGGGAAGAGTCACACACCATTTCTACCTTCCCTGCCTTCCGTGCTACAGTAGTTGTACCCGTTTCCGCTGTGCTGCAACCAATATGTTCATTTCACTATGCATTTCCAATACACACACACACACACACACACACACACACACACACACACATGCACATACATTTTCCTTCTAGTATATGTACCGTAGCACCACAACGAATACCCACCACCCTTGTGAGAATGATGAGATTGCCATCATACTATTGGAAGACGAGTCTGAACCCTGATGCATTTTATCATGCGGCACTGACGATCTTACATTGCGGTTAGTTGTGATCCCCTTGCCCATGTGTTTTTGTATGCTGCTTGCAGGAACGTGGCAGGCCACCGAGGTCACACTCGTGCTTCGCGTGGTTCAACAACATGGTCCCAGATTGTAGGTTCTTTGTTACTGGTGTGTATGATGAGAAACCTATTTTTATGTAACTCGGGAGAACTGAGCATATTACCTGATGAGTAAACAATCAATCGTTAGATAGTAGCACTGATGTTACCTCTTGGTTTTGTGTGTGTTGTAACTTTCCACTGTTGTCATTATCATCCCCTTTAATAGCGAGTGGTCTTTGTGTGCATCTCCGCAAACCACTCGTCTACACCGGGGGAAAGATAAACGAGTGGAATGTTGTTAGTGTTGTGTCTGTGTCCGTCGTACTAGTAAAGGATGATGAGGATGCGGCCACCCCACGCGACGTGATGCGGTGTGTTGTTGACACTGCAGGCGTGTAGTTTCCCCTCCGCTGCCGTTGCAAAAGCAAACCCATTTTGGGCAACATACGCAGCCGCGCGCCACAAGACGCCTCCACCGCTCGACGGGGTGCCGCCATGACGCGGGTCCCGAGCCAAAGTCCCTCGCCCGAATTTCCGAAGGCAGTGAGTGCCTCGCGTGGGGAGACCTGCGCGCAGTAAAACCTCGTGCCGCTGGCGGTGCGGGGGCCACCGGCTGTGGTGGTTGATCCCCTCTGGTGGATCCCACAGCAGCAACTACGCGGGCCGTACTTTCGTCGGTGCGAGACTCCCCACCCGGTGGTATGAATGGCGGGCACCACTGAGTACACGTATAGCCATGAGCGGCATGTGCAGAAGAGGGCTTACAAAGGAGGCAGCGCGAGCGAGCGAATGGGTAGCACTGGCGCGCTGCAGAGAAAGCAGCATCATTTCACCGCATCCGTTTGCGGGCGTGTGGTGCGCACCCGCTGACTCGCATATGCGTTCACATTCCCCTCCTCCTCCTTTTCTCATTTTTATCCCCTACTTGAGAACAGATACAAAGTACCCCACCTTGCCATACCCCTTCACACACCTCTATTATGCATTGTACCTGCACCGTCACGTGATGAGCATTCAATTCACATCGCGACACACCGATGATTCGAATGAGTGAGCTACGAATGGAATAAATTAAATCGAGAAAGAACAGCTGAGATGCCTACGTGCTTGTGCGCTTGTGCTACTTCCCCTCTTGTAGTCCCCCTTCTATACCTGTGTCGTCGTCATTCCATCTTAATCGAAGGTGATGTCTGTTCCTGATGACGAGCACTCATTTCAAGCTACGCGAGCATAAGCGTGTTGCTCCGTGGTCGGGTGACGTGCGAGACACCGCTCACACCCTATTACTGTGATGGGTGCCCACTAGCCTTGTGAGAATGATGAGATTGCCATCATACTATTGGAAGACGAGTCTGAACCCTGATGCATTTTATCATGCGGCACTGACGATCTTACATTGCGGTTAGTTGTGATCCCCTTGCCCATGTGTTTTATCTCTTTGTGTTTTTTTTTTGACATTAGTTTGTACGCATGTCGTCTTTAGACTCTGTTAGAGAAGATATCCTCGATGTTTTTCATATTTTTGATGAAGACGGATCGGGCAGCATTACTATGCAAGAGCTCAAAAGGGCAATTTACACAATAACTGGAATTCGTATATCGCGTATTGATCTTTCCATACTGGTTCGGACATGTAAAGAAGAGATGTTGAAGGAGTCTGCCAGGAAATCGGAAGCTGGTGCTAATGTAGCTGGAAAAGCGGGGGAAAAGTTGTGGACACCTGAACCGGAGTCTGAGGTGAACACTGTTGATCCTCAGTTGTTTGCAGCTGTTGTGTTGAAGACGTTGAATAGACGAACGCAGGAGCAGGAACTGCTTTTTACCTTCCGTCTTCTCGAAGATAAGGATTATCCAGGTTTTATTACGAAAGATAGTTTGAAACGGGCATCTGCAGATATTGACGAGCATTTGACAGATCAGGAGGTGAATGAGATGTTTGACAAACTTGTCACCGGGGTGTCCGCTGCTGCAATCGATTTTGTAACTTTTTCTTCGCTGATGGAAACACTACGAAAGTCGATTTAGTTGCCGGAGTTTGTGTCTGCTTCTGTTGCGTGCAGCTTTTGTGGTGCTTCTTATTTATATTTCATTGAGGTTGGGTCGCGCCCGTGAAAGTGCTCTGCTCTGACATATTTGTATATGTTTCTAATAGTTTTAGCTTGTTGCTTCATTCCTTCGCATTGTTGGGTGGCAGCAACGGAGAGGCTCCGTTTTTCATCTCTTTCTGCTCTTTTGCAGTGTTCTACCGGATGCTGCTGGATGTTATTTTCGTCTGTTTGTTTGTTTTTTCGTTCCCCTGTTTGCTTTCTCGAGAATTGATGGATGTACATGTGTGTTCTTTCTTTCGTTGGAGTATGTCACGTCAGAGGTTGGAGGTATTCTTTTCTCAAGGACGCTTGGATGAGGCTGATTTTTTTTGTCACTTTTCACGCCCTTTGGTTAGCTTAGTCACCGTCTCATAAGGAGGGAAGGGGGTCACGTAAGGAGGGGTCGGCGACAGCAAGGATAACAGAACAAAAACTGCTGCGGGGTGAAAGCAAAAAGTCCTCTTGTTTTATAGTAAAAAAAAAAAAGAAGGGGTGTAGAACCGTTGTCTCCCCCACAAAAGTTTGCAATGACTGGCAATTCGCATTGTGCCTTGTGTAAGCGTTCCTTTGGCATTTTGTTGTGGAAACACAAATGTGCGAAGTGTAATAGAAATGTCTGCGACGATTGTGCACCGAAAGTGAGTGGAGTGAGAAAATGTGAAGAGTGTTCCGCAGTGAAACCGGCTGACAGTAGCGCAAAGACCCCAGCGAACCAACCGCGTGTTCAGGGGTCAGAGGGAAATCCCGTTCTTGAAGCTGCCATGCGCCGCAGACAACAACACATGCTCGGAGTGGTGTCAAATACTGTAAACTCAGAGGAAAAAATTAGGCTGCTAACAGAGATTACTACAATCCTGAAACAGCGTGGAGAAGACGAACCGTTCGGTCTTCGCTCTATGGACGAAACAAAGCTGCGTGTTTACCTTCGGCATATTCGAGAAAAATACGGGATTACGGCTGTTAACCAATCATAGGACCAGCAGTGATACGATGCGCATTTCCCAGACCATTTTTTGTACCCCATTGATGAGGATGTGGGAAAAGAAAAAGATAAATACAGTGCGGCTGCCAGACGTATGTGCCTCTTAATTGCACGCAGCAATGTGCGCATTTTGTAGTCTGCTCCGTAATGACTTGTTTGATATTTCTTACGAGTTGTGGCAGCCTGCGACTTAACACGCTTGTGGTAACACCCAGACCATATCATGCGCGGGAGTTGGTGGCAAACAGTCCGTCGTTGCCTCCCTAAATATTTTTTTTTTGTGTCAGCTCCCTTTCTTTCAGTAATGGAAAGGACATGTTTAAACGAAATGTGAGGTGAATAATTGCATTGCCGTTTTGAAGGTGTGTGTTTTTCTCCCCGCTGGTGATCTGGCAACGCCAGGACCAATGACAGTTCTCGTGTGATGTCATGATGATTGAAACCGGGTCGTGTAAGTGCGTAAAATCACCATCGAGTGTATCGCGGGCTCACAGGATCCAATCAATGGGGGAGAGGAAAAAATATTGATTTGATTGCAGGAATTAAAGTGTGACACCGCCCCGATGCTAGAGAGAGAGAGAGAGAGAGAAGTCGTGGAGATATTATGAATTCTGTAATGGAACATCTTGTCTCTTGCGCAAACTCCTCCAGGACGGAAAGGCGACAGTTGTGTTTTGTTTGCTTTGTGAGGTATTTGGTGTTGGTGTCTGTTTACAATGGAATAAAGGGAGAAAAGGTTGGGTGCATCAAAAAGCATCTGAAGGAAGGCAGTGGACATTTTCGAGAATGTAGGAAAAGAGAGATATCCATACTTTTTTTTCTTTTACCTTGTGCCGTGGATGGTGCCGAATTGTGGAGGTATTCTATTTTCTTTTGCACCTTTATATAATATGTAGGATGGGCAGTTATCATTATTAGCGTCCGGAGATTTTTCAAACGTTACTTTGTGTGTGTCGAACATTTTTGGGGGAACACAGTATTTATTGTTTTTTTCCGTCGGGGCGGTTGGTCGTTTTGTGAATGCAGCTTCCCGGTTATTTTCAAGTTCGTTTCCGAATATGTCACGTGGAGTTGAACGCTATGTGGCAGTGTTAACGTTGTTCGCGTGGCATTTCGTAAGCATGATGTGTTCAGTTTCCAGAAACTTCTGCATATATATATATATATATATATCCTATATTATTTTCTGCAAAATGCCTTCATTCACATTTACCATTCACCGTCGCCGTTTCCTTTTTTCTCTGGAAGCCGAGTGGCATCCTGCACTGGCCAAAACCAGTAATAGAAAAGAAAGTAGGGTACTCATAGCGAACTGCGTAAGCGCCGGCGTGTGCGCTTCGCAGAACATAGAGAAGTTGTGGAAGGCGCGCTGTAGGTTTGACATGAAGACAGTATACATTGTAGCGATGTGCGCAGGCGGTGGCGGACTTCTTTGTATCCTCTTGGTAATCACCATATGCGTCCTCCGCAAGCGAACGAAGACGAGCAATACCGACGACGACGACAGCGCCGCGCAAAGTGGATGTGCACTTCACTACATAGATATGTCCGGTAATGAACGCGTCCTTGATGTGAACGCATTGGGTGCCAGAGACGGAATCACACTGTTGGCCACTATTGCTAATCACTGCGGCGTGCAAGACTCTTCGGCGATTGCACTCACGTATGTGAATGATGCTCGTCGGTGTGTTGAAGTCGATCCTGATCTTCTGCTCCGAAGCGATGGGGAGTTGTCCGACCGGCTGATGCAGAGCAAGTTTTTCCCACTAAGGCTGGGATGGCGTGTGAAGCCACCACAACCAGAACAGAAAAGGCACCAAAAACAGCGTGTCGATGAGGACGCTAAGGCTTGTAGTGCTGAGGAAAGCCGTATTGCAACAAGAATCCACGAATGCCCTCAAGAGATGGCGAATGGCAGCTACAAGGATGTAGTTGGCTCCACCCCGCTTCCACTTATTCTACCAACCAACTCGCACATCACATCCAGCAACCCCATAACAATTACTGCGGCACAGTACACCGTTGAAGGCTCTGACTACGTGCTGGATGTGAACACTGTCGTCGCGATGCAAGAGGCGTTACGTCAGCATACGCCCCGGTCCATTTTACTGGAAGATGGCTCAGTTATAGTTGTCGACCCCGCGAAGCGAACGGTGTGCTTGAGAACTCCTCAAGGCAATCAATGCGCGGTAATGGAGCATCCAGCTGGTGAACTCAAATATACCATTGATAACAAGGGCGCTGGCCAGTGGTACCCATATAGATGTCCCATATATTTGCCACCCGGGCGGTGGTGTGTGAGGGCGGAGGCTTCGAGTGCGGATCATCGTCGCGTTCGAACAACCTCCCGAGTTTTCACAGTAGATGTTGTTGAGAAATGATAGATCACATACCGAGAGGTGATACTACGCAACGATAGCGAGATAAGCGGATATAGTTTTCATTTGTCGTCGTCAATGTTGTTGTTGTTGTTGTTGTTTTGGTTCTAATTTTTTTTTTTGGTGCGAGCGCTACTTCATTGTCTGTGTGGAAAGCACCCAGTTCAGTGGTTTGACTTGTGCCACTGTTACCACCGGTTATTTATTTATTTATTGTCTTACCCCTTTATTTTCTACTTGAACATGTATTTCAAATTTCTTGTGTTCCTGTGAGTATTCCCCCAAACCGGGTTCCCAATTACGCATATTTTTGATGGTGATGATGATGATATGTTGTATCCTAACATAAATAAGTTGGCTCGAAAGAAGTGGAAATATATAAATGAACAACGAATGTTAAGAGCGGGGAATCTGTCGGTAATTAACGTCTTTGGTATCGTTGGGTGCGTCTGTATTGATATGTAGAACGAAATGTCCCTCTGCAAACAGATTTCTTACGGTAAACACCTTCCGTTTCGGACCGAAAAGTTGTTGGATTTTTTGTCTTTGTTTTTTTTTTCTTGCTTGGGCGGCTATCATATTCCGATACGGCTCTTTATTATTATTTCTCGCCCTTTTTTCCTCCGCAGACTCCTTTGTTCCCACCTCGCCCGTGTATTGTGCTTCCCGTGAGGGGTAAGAAGGTGGCAGCACATAGCTGTTCAGGTGAAAAAAAAAAGGAGGAAAACGAAAGTGTTGCAATGAACATTTCTGATATCGTGGGAGAGGTAATAACTGATGCAGTGGACGACAGATACTACTCGCACCTGGAGGCATTACTTGAGCATAACATTGATGAATTAATTAGGCGGTACCATGTCCTTGTGGGGCCCCTCAAAACATTAATGGAGATGGAATGCGGGGAGACTGCTGCAGTGAATGGACCCTCACCCAAGAGCCACACGGGTGGGTCCGAGTTTCCGCAATGCTTCGCCATGGGCATGACATATTTCAGCCTTGCCATCATGCGAGGGCATGCTGCGGGAGGGATCGAAGATAGTGAAATCTCCTCTTTGATACTAACACTTGTGGAGCAGCATCTGTTATCACAGACATCAGGGGCATATAAACAACTCCGAGGTCATGCGCACGCGCTTCAACGCTTCGGGCAGTTGCTGAAGGGATATATTGATCTTCTAGATCACAGCGATGTTGGGAATCACCTCCGTAAGCTTAGTTATCTTCAGAGTGCGGTGACGCTCTTTTCCCCATCAACTAACCATCTCACCGTTGCTCACCCACTTCTGGTGCGGGAGGCAGCGCGCAGTAACTGTCCAGCCCCTGCTCTGACCGTCATGCGGCAGCCAATATTAGAATTGTCGTGTGGAGAAACTGGCGCTGGACTCGCTTGTTGTTGTTCTTATTATTACGAGGGCGGCCTCTTGCTAGCCGCTATGCAGTGTTGGGAGTCGTCGGTTTCGTGGCTGCGAAACTCTCTGTCATTAGTGAAGGTTGTGTTGCGTGTGGGGAGTCCAGAACCTAAGGTAGTTTCCGCGACACCTTCTCTTTCTCTGGATGATACCGGTAGCATCATAGTGTCTGCAACAAAAGCGTTCGTTCTCCTCTGCATTAGTGTCTACGGGGATTGGGGTGACGCTGCAGATCACATGAGAGTTCAGCAAGTTATTCAGCAGTATCGAAATAGCAATGTGGGATCGTACGTACGCCTGCTGGTGGCTGCGCAGCGCCGTGATTTTAGGCAGTGGCACACAATCAAAAGAAACTTTTCACCTGTTTGGGAACAGGATGGAACCGTGTCTCTTCTCGCCACAGCTGAATCACGACTGCAGCGGCACGTCGTCCTTGATATCGCGAAAGTTTACAGTCGTGTGCGTCTCTCCACCATCGCGTCGGCGCTTCGTGTGTGTTGTCTCAGCGAGACAGAAGGTGGCGGCAACACATCAAGTGGTAGTGGTGACTCTGGGGAAAGCACACAAGGGAAAATTAACGCCGTTGAGCTGCTTTTATCAATGCGGGAAGATGGGGAACTCATCGCATCAGTCGAGCATGTGCCTCGTAGGGAAGAGAGTGAAGAAGAAGCAGAGTTGAGTGGAGCGGAGGAAACGGCAGGTGATATTTCTGCGCAGCAACAGCATCTGGCTGTCAGGCTCGCTATTCCACCGAGGCGGATTCCTGCTGAGTTAGGTGAGAGTTGCAAAGGGCTCCATGATTTACACAGGCAGGATGGAGAAAACCAGCACGTCATAGATGCGGAGATACAAGGAGTGTTGCACGGCGAAATTGAGCGGTGCAAGAGGGCGTATGCGGCACTGATGAAGGTGGCAATGGGTTCACGCGGCGTGGTGCCACCAGAATGTGAAGAAGCCCAAGTGATCGTGTGAGCAGGTTCTGACCGTGAGTCATGATTGAAAGGTGTAAACAGTAACAGGATATGTTTGCGTTGGTATACAAAATGTTTTGGACACGATTTTCATTTTACACGCTGCACTTGATTCTGTACTGGCCCTGAGCGGTCACCCAACACCACTTACTGAGTGTTTCCACTTTTCCATCTTTATCGGTGGCTGCTGGGCGTGCCCTTCCCCTTGGTGGTTGTTTGAAGTTGTTCGTTGATGTGCTTCTGTTTTCGTAATCCCTTTCTTTTCTTTTCGTTTCCATCGGTAGGTTGTGAAACACGAGGTCGAGAAGGCGCAACATTCACATATGTACCCAGGGAGTAGGGTCGCCCACTAAAGTGACGGAACACTAAAAGAACTGGGGCTCCTTGCAGAAGAGAAAGAGGGCAGGTGCATACTGAAGGTCTTGTGTCCGTGTATTTGTGAAGAGCCCACATTCTTGAGTAATAACACACACAGTAGTTTACCTTTTCAATTTTTTTTATAAAAAATATGTTCCTTTTGCCAAGGGAAGTAATGAGGAAGTACGCCATATTTTCCTTAGCAATCATACTGTTGCTATTTACAGTAGTGAGCAGTGAGCCTGGTGAGCGCGATGCGGAGTCCGGGGTGAAGAGAGGGGACGAAAAGCAGAACCTCGTCCTCACTAAGCTAATTGTTCTCAACCGTCATGGTCACCGCGCCCCTAACGCCCCCTACTGGTCCATGTGCCCCAACGACAGAAAAAACCGCCGCAAGTACAACGTTGGCGCGGAGGACCTTACGGCGCGCGGCATGAAGGAGGAGTATGAATTGGGGGAGTATTTACGGAACGCGTATCGCGACTTTATTGGACCTCGCTTCAACCGAAGTCGGCACTTCCTGCGCGCCGTGGGCGAACCCCGAATTCTGCAGTCCGCTCAGGCGGTCGCCCAAGGGCTCTTTCCTGATGGTTATGGGCCCGGTGGCTATCTTCCGCGACAACCTCAGTTTGTGCCCGTATTTTCTGATATGGATACTCATGAATATCTTCTCGACGACGTACCGTGCTTCCGCCGCGCTGAGAGGGATATGCGCAGATGGTTGAACACTAGCTTGAGTGACTTCATTGCTGACCCTAAAGTCAGCGAGGTGTTAAACTATATGAAACGGATGTGTGGGGTGTCTGAGAAGGACATGCCACCCGTATATGCTTTTCTGAAAACTGTAGCCGACGGGATGACATTCAATGCCGATTTCGGACTGAGCGTGTGCCATGGGAAGGTAACACCCGAAATGCTCTTCAAAATACGCAAAGTATCACTACGACTTCTTATGGCGCGACTTTATCACACTGACGAGCAACAAACCTACACCTCTGTAGATTTACCATACCGGATACTCTATATGCTAAATCGGTCAACCTCCCCAGGTGCGAAGGGAGTGAACGATTACTCCGACACAGAGCAGGAAGCCATCCTGTATTTTATGCATCGCGAGGCCCTGTACGCTGTTGGAGAGTTCTTTGGTTTCACATTTAATGTCCCAGGTCTGCCGCACGGGGAGCTGCCAGTGGCTTCTACAATTGTATGGGAGCGGTTGGTTCCTGAGAAGAGCGTCGGGGAAGAGATTGTGCCATCAAGAACGTACGTGCGTCTCATACTATGGACACCAAAGGATGGTACAGCCACGGTTGCCATACCGCACTGCAGAACACCCCAGCTTTGCACACTCAAAGAACTTCAGGATATATACAGTGCGCGGGTGAAGCGCACTGGATCGTGGTTGAAGCTGTGCAACTTCACAATCACAGAATTAGACCATGACACGGACATTCGTTAGCCTAGTTTCCACACTGACAACCAGCCAGCAGACGTTCTGGAGTTCATCCGTCAATGGCACTGGTATTGTTAAGAGAATATACATATATATATATATATGTACGTGTGCATGTCGGGGGGATGCAGCGAGGCAGGATCGGATAGATTATTACGAGGACAAGAGCAGAGCGACGTGCATCCTGCTTCGTGAGAGAGGACGACAAAAGAAAGAAATTAAAGAATTGAAGGGAGGAAATCCCACAGACACGCACGTAACAAACACTGGCAGTCACAACGTGCCATCATACAAGTTCGTTTCTGACAAAGCAATAATCACAGGAGAGCGTGGTCGGGGGGGGGGGGGGTCAGTCCGTATCCAAATGCCCCTATTCATGTCCCAATGCTCACATGCATATATGAATTTAATCTATAATTTGTCAGATGGAGAACCATCGGCACGTTGGGGGGAGAAGGTCGTTGAGAAATACTACAGATATTTCTTATTTTACCTGTAAAGTTCTCTCCTCCTCTCCCCTTACTCCCCCTTTCCAGTATTTCAATAAGGATCCGGCACCTATTGGTTCCCTTTGAAAAGGGAAGGGTGAGACAACTGTGGTGTATTTTTTCTGGGGACTGGACACCTGATACGTTGTTGCTGGTGGGCTGTGATGCGGCCCTCCCGTGTTTTACAACTATGACCCTCCATGCCTTATTCTGATATAATTTGTTCAATCGTTGTCGTTCCCCTTTGTCTCTCCTTCTACGGTGCCGGTGCAGAAGCAGAATAACGAAACAATAAAAGTGTGACCGCTCGCTTCACCCAAGTCGACCACGGAAAACGTCACGCTTGTACTGTACGCGGGTTCTGGTGCATGGACTGAGTTTTGATCGCGTTATTTTGTTTTAACTGTCATAACTGCTCAGGACAAACGACCAAGAGGAAATATAATACTTGCCTCATGGATCCATCGAAGCGCATATGCCTGAAGAATATCCCACCCGAATGCACAAAACGTGAGATTGCGGAGTTCATCCGCAATCGCACCGGAGGCCAACCACACAGCATTGACCTCGGGCTTGACAGCAACGGCCGTGTGCGCCGCTACGCACATTTCTCAGTTGAAGGGGCGAAAAATGTCGTCTCAGCACTCACGGGGGCCACGTGGAAAGGTGTCACAGTGAGTGCACTCCACGCCAATCCTCATTATACCTACCGTCTGGCCGAGTCACGACGGCGACGCGAGCACTTGCAATCAGAGGAGAAGCAACAGAGAGAAGAATTATTGAGGAGAAAAACGGAGCGATGGCTTGCGAAGACGGGTGGTGAATTACCAAAGGGAAGGCCACCAAAACCTTTTTTCGCGTCGAGACAACGTTACGCAGAGGTGGCCTCTGAAATAGCGAAAAAGAGCAGAGAAGAACACAGGGCAAAGCGCTTGCAGGGTCGTATGCAACAAGCTGTCGGAGGCCCCAGTCGACGGTGGGCTAGAGAGAATCTAATAGATAAAGCAACGAGTGGACCAGTAAATCCCGGGGTGTCCTTTTCTAATTATTTGCGAAGCAGTTCGCATTGTGAGTACGAGGGTGGAAGTACAGACCCCAACTCAAGGGTTCTAAAACGTCAGAAGACGGAACGTGCGGGAAACCCGGCCATGAAACCGGTTCAGCAGCAGGAAACACCGCAGACAGTCGGACCCACAAAGGAAGAAAGGAAATTGAGTGGTCTAAAGGCGAAACTGGAGGCGTTACGCGCCAAAATGAAGTAAAGGTTGGGGCAACTGCTGTGTGCGTGCCACGGTAGTTCAACCCACCACCCAGGAAAGACACTAGGTGCGAATCTTCACATTTTCAGTCTTCTGGTAGCTTTGAACCGTGTTGAGGGGATGGCAGTTTGATTGGGTCGGCCACAGTGAAACTCTTCTCCCGAGAACCTTCTCAGTACTCCATTACAAGGAAGTGAAGGTCGAATGATCACGCGCCTACATGGCCCGGTGACGCTGTGTGATAACGCCGTCAGGTGCGGAAACACTGAAGAAGGATAAAACAAGGTGGTATTAACATTTCGCGTGGTTTTCAAAGAATTATTGCCCCTAAACGCAGTTGCTTTCCACCTCGTAAAAGGTTACAAGTTAAACTTGGGAGGGAAGGGCGCAACGAGACGGTGGAATCCCCATATGCGCTCGTGGCAGCTTCTGGTGTATTTCCTTATCTGCGGGGGGCAGGGGGGGGGTTACCGCGTCGGTCACACTGCAATGTTCTCTTTTTTATGCATGCGGTACGTGAACGGAGAAACGTTGCGGGACGAAAGTAAGCAGCATCAAAGTAAAGTTTGGGTATTCAACCTTTGAGTGCCGTCATTCTTAGTAACTTTTCCTGCACCGCCGCTGAGGCACAGGGATCGTTGAAGCTACAAAAAAATTAGTTAAAGTGGGACGACTCAATGATGAATTGATCCTTTCTCTCATCTACTTTTTATTTGATGCGCTGCTTCTACCTGGCTGATGTAGATAGGATGGTGGGTTGCAGAAGGTTGTGGACAGGCGCTCTGTCAACTTTTCGGGTAATCGTCCGTCACGCGACAGACGTAGTGGCCCGTCTCTCTAACAGTGCTGCCGAACGCTGCATTCTATGGAACTATGGACTGGACGGGAAAACCCCACCGGAATGCCGTTTCCACCAGCAGGAAACACCTGAGGAACCGCATCACAGGTGTGAGGTGGTAGCACTCGTTTTCTTGGGGCAGTGCTTAACTTCTTTCATGAATGGATCTTACCAGCCAACACTGATCACTATCTACGGCAGTGTTGTATCTTCCCTCACTCCATTCAAACGCCGTCTGGAGCAGTTTGCAGAAAATGTGCAGTTCTATCGTCTGTTTCTTCAAGGCTCGGGCACTCTAGTGTGCGGTGCATGTGATGCTCCCCTTTTGGTGTGGCTGGTAATGCCGTGGGAGAAAGATGGACCAGCCATACATAAGTTCGTTATCAGGCTTGCTCAGTCATTGCGTTGCAATGCGCTGGTCGTAGCAGTGCCCCTCAATGGCTCATGTGGACAGAAAGAGACTGTAAAGCGCCTTTCTGTCTTGCTAGAGTTGGGAAGGCAAAGAGCGCGCGCACAGCGGGTTGTCCTTGGCGGAAGTAACCTAGCAGGGATGTTTGTTTTACTATACCTACAGGAACGATACAGCTCCCTACGCTTAGGTCCTTACGCCGCGGCAGCGCCCGAAACGGCACACCGCGCGGTGTGCTGCAGTGTGATTCTCGTTGATCCGTTTGTTGGGTGGGAAGTTGCCCATCTCTTTCACACCAACGCACCCCAACGTTCTGCATTTCAGGGAGTGTCGGATGCGAACCGAGATTCGGTGCCGCCAAACCCACCACAAGCGTACTCCGCTCGTTCCCCACCATCCACCCCGATTTCTGTAAAGGATCGTTTCAAACATGCCGTGATGATGGCGAGTGGCTCCCGCGTCCGAAAGTGGTTTCCTCCGGCCATCGCGTACGAGGCACCGCCGATGGTTTTGCTTGGGAAGGAGTCCGGAATATGGATAGAAGAGCTGCGTGACTTCAATGCGAAGGTGGATCGGTTTTGTGTCGAGGAGAACAGGCACAGGGTGCTTTTCTTCCCATATTCCATTAGAACCACAGCGGCAGGCATGCTGGTATTGGTAAACTGCCGTGTGGAATTGGAGCGGATGCTGCGTATGGTGGAGGGTTTCATCATCCGGCATCTTTCACGAGACGGTTGGTGTGCGGGTGTCCGACATTCCAACACTCCATTCAACTGGGGAGAGCCAATGGAAAGGCAACGGTCCCCAGCTGGGGAAGTAACGATATGGGCAGCGTTGCCGCCGTCACAGAGAGGAGTAGTTGAGACATCGGGGAGAAGATGAAACAGGGGGAGTGAAGTTGGGCAGAGAAAGTGGAAAGGTCGACAATGCCACGTGGATCTACTTCACATCCCAACGTTGCCCATGTTTATAAGTTGGCCCTCAACTTATTATCGACCTTCTTTTCGCGCACAGGTGTAACTTACTGGTGCGATATCGGTGTCTCTCTACTTCCTTTCTCTCCGTCTAACATATATATTAAGTGATTAGGTCCATTTTATTTTATTTTTTTACTCATCTATTTGTTCTGTTCCCCTCACTCATTTGGTTCGTTACGAATGTCGTGATCTTTATTTTTTTTTTCAGAATATATGATCGTCAATTGAAACACCCAAACAACGATGACAACAGTGAGACAGAGCACATGATTGTTGCTTGGTTTCTTCACTCCCATAATTTGTGGACCCACATCATATACGTATGTGGGGAACCATATGTATATCCATTTGCTCCTTTACACATGTGTATATCTGTGTGTGTGTATTTTTATTTTATTCTACCTACCTACTTACTTTAAACAATCCACACACTCCCAAGAAAAAAAAGGGGGCCTTGCGATGGTGTGTGCATATGTTTGTGCGTAACATCCTCTGCGAATGTGGACTCTCAACCCTGTCATCAAGAAGGAGAAAAAAGAATTGAAGTGTTGGGTAATAGCTCCAAAAGGGGGGGAAAGTAGGTAAGACTTTCGACCCGCGCGAAAAAGTGGATCTCCATCGTTTTTCTTTTCTTTTTTTTTGTTTTTTTTTTTTGCAGTTGCCGTTGCATTTTGTTGTTATACCCACTATCTCTTTCCTTCAAGCGCACTCCGGCATCGCGGTGTGTCTTACTCTAAAGGCATACCCCAACCCCCCCCCCAAAAAAAAAAAGATACAAAGCGGATTGACACCAACGTCTCGCAGCAATCATTTTCTTCGTTGGTGTGTAAAAGAAAGAGAGAGGAAGAAAAAAAATGTGTAGATGTGCATCTGCCTTTGGGATGTGTGGCGCGCACTTTGAATTTATCAGATGCAGGAGCTGAGGCAAAAAGGGGGGAGTGATGCATTTGGTTCCTGTCGTTCCTTTTCCTATCTCATTTGTTGTTGTTTTTTTTTGGTTACAAGCTCTCTTTTTGTGATTGTCATGAATTTTTTTTTTTGCTTGTTTTGTCCCTCCGAGTGATATAAGTGCTGATCTTCCGTTCATCTCATTTTTCGCACTTACCTTTTTGCCATTTATTTACGTGCATATGCAAGTTTTAGGTGTCGCACGCAAATGGCAACATCCATTCAGCAAAATCCATTGCGGGTGCGCACGCTAGAAGTCCTGTGGCATTGGAGGGAAATCGACGATGAGGCGCTGCAGTTTGGTCTCCAGGGAGGTAGTATCGAAGGTATTGTTTCTATAGATTACAATCGAGTAGAAGATCGCATAGTTACTTCAGGTGGCGACAGATACATACGCCTATGGAACCTCAATATCGCTGCAATTGACCGGTGGCTTAAAAATAGTGAGAGCGGCATGGAAGATTGCGTTCAGTTTATATGTGGTGGGGTAACACCGTGGATGCCTTTGACCGCACGGTGGGCACCAAACGGCCGTCTTATCGCCTCGGGTCACTGTGATGGAAAAATATGCCTGTGGTGGAAGGAGAGCGGTAGAGATGGTGAGCCTGAGCAATGGAAGGATTATAGACATCTTTCCGGACACGTGATTGATGTGCACGATGTGTGCTTCTCGCCAGACTCGCGTTACCTCCTCAGTGCCGGTGGTGATGGGACGGTTGTGCTGCACGATCTTGAGGGAAGCACCATGCCGGTGGTGCAGCTTCAGGAGGCACACAGCAAGTTTTGTCGTGGTGTGGCGTGGGATCCTTGGATGCACTATGTTGCTAGTTGCGGCAGTGGGCCAGCATTGTATATTATGCAAGGACCGAAGCACGGAGCGAAGCGAGCCTCTCTGGTATCCCAGCGAAAGGCACAGGGAGATTTTATTGGCGAGTCGTGTAGTGCATCATATCGACGCCTTGCATGGTCGCCGGATGGTGCGATTCTTGCGGTGCCGTACGGTAAAGTTTCCCAACACAAACACTCACGTTCCGCTTGCAGTGGTGGTGGGTCGGAAGATGCGACAGCTGGAGCCGCTGCAGGAGAGGACCGTTGGAAGAATTCTATGGTACATTGCGTTTACATGTACATACGTAACGCTCCGGATAAAGTTGCAGCCCGCTTAACGGTGCGGGGTGATGCGGAGGTGCGAGGTGTACAATGGGCCCCGTGTTTCCTGGAACCCATAGATGAAATAACGTGTAATGAAGAACAAAACGACACGACTGCAGCTGAGGTAAGCAACCAAGTGAGAAAAAGTGGACCCACAGCAGAAGAAAAAGGTTCGTGGGGCCCCGCTGATTACCGCATGGCATTAGCAGTATGGACTGCAGATGCTGTCATGGTATATACCACAGACAGTGAAGTTCGGCACAGTGACTTCACGGATTTACATATGCGCAGCATCTACGATGTGGCATGGAGCCCTGACGCATCTTACCTTTTAACGGCTGGACTTGATGGTTACATTACCGTCATATCAACTGGCGGTTCTCTCGGTGTTGCCCACCGTTTGCCTTTGTTCTCCAAGAAACCAACGACAAGGAGGTTGTGCACCGTGTTGCAGAATGTGAAAACGCAAAGTGAAACGTTGGGACCAGGGAGAGGAGCAACAAAAACGACTAATGCAACAACGAAAAAGGAACCCGTTGGTGGTGAAGAGTCGGAAAACGCGAGCAGTAACACTGTCGTGCACGCGCCGGTGAAAAAGAAAAAGAAGTTAGAGCCACAAGCGCAGGAAATGTATCCGGCAAAAGAGGAACCAGATACTGCTGTGAGCCTTGGTGAGCTTTCCAAACTTATGGATAACCTCAACGATTAAATATTCACCTCCATCATTCCCCTAAACTATAATTTGGCCAAATCTTTGGTCTTAGAAAAAGTTATCACACACAAATAGAAAAAGGATAAGAGGTATATTACTCAGTCAGATGCTAGCATTTGTTATTGTCGTTGGTATTTTTAATTTTTCCCATGTCTTCAACCGCCTATAACTTACGTTTGTACTGACGAATTTGTGCAAATGCGCCGCCTCAATAAGCCACGTAGTGGCGGATCGGGACGGGTGCGTGAAGTTGGTTGTGTGCCATTAACTTTTTAAACTAGTACTCCTGCTCTTCCCTGTAAACTCCACTCTCACTCTGCACCAGACGCAACAGAAGAAAGGAAAAGGTAAAATAAAGGGAAGCTAATATTGAGGAATATTTCTCCTTTTTTTTCATATTAAGTTTTGTTAAGGGCGGCAGTGCAACTGGGGGCGGGTGGGGTCGTAATTTAAATGATGTCCATCCCAAACCTCACGGATGCACCAGGTGGAATACTCATAGCGCACAGCCACAACCAGTCAACGAGCGCCGTGCCTTCTGGCGGTTCAGTGGATCCTAACAATGACGTCCGCGGTAACATAACGCGCCTTACTGCGCGCGCAAGGCAACTGTTGGTTAGCGACATAGACACGCGAGTTGTCCGAAACGGCCTCAGCACATACGAAATGTCGCGCAAAACAGCCACGGATGCACGGTTGTGGGCACAGGTAGCTGGTCAAGCAACCTCTTCACAGGCATCGGTAGAACTCTTTATGGCAAGCCTTGGTTTCAACCTTCAGGAGCAGCTGCGTCTCCTTCATCAATTACACACCAACCAACTGCCTATTGTAGGGAGAAACCAGTTGGATAGCCTCGATGCACCGTGGGATACACAAGCGAGTGACGAACTGGGCACCGCACTGGAGGTGTTTGTGGCGAACCGTCGTCACGAGATCATGCAACGGAGTGTAGACGAGATGCACCAACGCGTAGGTGAGATGATGCAAGAGCGCTCGGAGGCCATCATACGCTCTTCGTGGGAAAAGTACAGTGTTGAAATTGCAGATGTTTTTGAAACCGCTTCATTAAAGGCTGGAAGCGGTGGTGGCAGGGGAGGAAACAGCAGGAACAGCATCAGCAACGGCCAGTTGATGCATGCTAGTACACTTGGGGGGGCAGTTAACGGTGTAGCCGCTGCGGGCACCGCGTTGCAGTCTCATGCAGGTGTTGTAGCGCTGCTAAACGGTCGTGACACCGCATCGACGAAGGCCCTCGCCAAAGTTTCTGCCTTTGCGCACATCGTTCACACTCAGCCGCCGCAAAAATGGAGTTCACACTTTACCAATCACGTTGTTGACGACACTCCAAATTCAGTGGAGGAGGTGGCCGTTCTGTGGACCACCGTTGGGCACATCTTGCAGCCCATAATAGAACGTGGCTCTGCAGCGACATCAATAACTTACGTCAGCTCCAGCCGGCGGGTGATGGAACGGAAGGCTTTGGCGGCGGTTTTCTCCATCATGCTGAAGGTCGAGTCAGATCGCCTCTCTGATATGGAAAACATGCACGCAACCCGCTTCATCGGCGTTGTGGAGCGCTACACTTCCTCATCTAATCCGTGGGCACACATATTTACCTCGATGCGCTGCGGCCGCTACGATGCGGCGGCAGCCATTGCGGCTGCTGCTGGTTTCGGTTTAGTGGAAAAGACTCTTAGTTCCTATGCCTCGGGGAACGTGATGGAACAGTACACACCGTCTTGCCCGTTAGAACTTCGTGCTCTTTATTCAGAGGATTGCACACGCTCAGATCCCTACAGACATACTGTTCTCTTTCTGTTGCTTGCGGGGAAAACTGGGGAGAGCAATGAGGTGGTTCAATCGACAGTAGCGTCATTGTCGTCAAAGGTTGCCCGGTCGCTGGAAGACACGTTATGGATACGACTTTTTTGTCTCCACACCGTTGATGCAAATAACAGTGAGAAGATACAGTCCTTGTCAGATATGCAGCGGTTACTGTTAGATGATATGCAGGATCTGGTCGCACTGACACGCGGTAATGTTGTTCGTTTGGCGTCTTTAATGTTCCATGCATTATTGCCGTCCTCGGGGGTTCGACTGCTGACGGAAAATGACTCCACATACGTCGATGGTGTCCACCTCGCGATGTGCTTTCACAACAGCAAGATGCTACAATGCAGTGATGCGGAGGTTCCACTCGACCTTAGCCGTGCCATACAGCAGTACTGCTCCATCGCACTGCTCGACGCCGACAGACGTCGGATGAATGCTTCCCAAGTAGGACCAGCCATTTTCTGGTACTTCTTTCGCACTGGTCTTATAGACACGTTTGTGGACTACTGCAGTAACGAATTGGTGTGTGCGAGGCTATTTGGTCACCGTGCTGGTGGTGGCAGTAACGATGGTGCGCTCTTTCAACACGGGGGTGTACCCCCCAACGAACTTTTGGATGCAATGGTGCGCATCGCTGAGGACGCAATCGCACGGGGAAAGACAGAGCTTGCGGTACATGTACTAACGGTGTTGGACCATGCTGCCACACTCGTTTCGGATGACGCTCGATCAGGGTATGCACTCAGCCGCGCTGTGCAGAAGATTTGCCCAGCACTCGCACAGGCATTTCACAATGAACCTACGAGTGAAAGTGCAAATCTCTTCGTGCACGCCGCCGTTCTTCGGGAGCGGTTGGCGCAAACGAAATGTGTAATTCCATCGGCCCAGACGGACACTTTCCACCTGCTGTGCCGGATGGGCGAAGTGCACGCTAACGCCGTGCGCGGTAACGCCGAGATGGCAGTACGATGCTTCTGTAACCTTCCTTTTGTCCCGGCAAGTCCCGCCGATGTTGAGCGGTGTGCAGAACTTTTTGATACAGCACCAGACACCGTGGCAACTGCGGCGCCACCGATCATTATCCACGCACTGCGGCAGTTGTTGCGTCTTGTGAAAGAGCAGAGGGCGTTGCATGATGGGGCGAGTGACGAACTGCTGTTGCAACGAAATCAGGCACAGCAAATTATTGCATGGGTGCGTCGCTGGAAGAGGCATATGAACCGCTCTCTCTTAGATGAGCTAATCGTTCTAGAGCGGTTGTTTGTGCAGTGAAGCGTTATATTTCGATACTGGCGAACACTCCCTCCCCCCTTCTCTAGTGAGTTGAATGACCGAATAGGGGAACAAATGGGAGGACACGAAATCAGTTGGGTCTTGCTGAACAGTTGGGGAAGCTTGAAAGAATAAAGGTAGGGTTAGGGAGGCAAGTTTTCTGACGGGGGAATATGAGGTGTGTTGAAGTGATTCTGTTGGTACCAGACCTGAAGGCAGAAAATAGCAAAATACAAAGCAAAGAGGAAGAGAAGGTCGACCGGAGCGATCTCTTGTCATTTTTCTAGCACCTTCTTTAACACGCTATACATGGTTTTGGCTATGGTTCTCGCCTGGAGCTTTAGAGGGGGCGGTAACTTGTTGATTGGGTGAAGGAGGGAGGTGAACGTTAAAAGAAGACTGAAATCATATGATGGGTGGACACATCGTGCCCTCTTGTGCCACCAGGCGCCAGTCTACCTAATGTGCTTGCGGTAAACTGTCTCACCACGCTTTATATGGCGTGAACGCCGTGAAAGTCGTGCTGTAAGACCTTCAGATGTAACTTATCTTCTCGACATCACAACTATTAGGGCAGAAGTGTTGTTTAGCTCCCCAGAAAGGGGGAAGGGTGTTACTCCCATGCAGCAGCGTCTTGTTCTCATTGCTACTGACTTTGTAACGCTCTACCAAGAGGCCCTCAGCCGACAACTACTAACTCCCGCTGCGTTGACACCCGATGCGTTCAAGGATCTCTTTGATCGTATTAACGTAGAATATATGCACTATGCAGGTGCCGGTGCGACGCAGCCATACTTCGAAGATGTTGTGGAGAATCTGTTGCAGCTTGCTGCAGCGTACATCACACTGCCGCCCGACGCTGCTCCTAACAGCCGAGCCTTTGGGGTTTATTTGACCTTTTTCCTGTATGCCACGCAGCCAGCCATCGAAACATCACCAGTAAAGGTGCAAATTTCTCTGGGAACTCTACAAAGGTACGTGGATGATATAGATTCCACAGCACGAGACAACCAGGGCGTGATAACAAGCCTCGGTTGCCGCGTGTCAGACGGCGAAAAGCGGCTTCTGTTGGCGCTACACAAGGCTGGGGCCCTGAAGGTCATGCCCTTTATCGATGACTCGCTCTACGTGCGTACTCTGATTGAAGTGCATGAGCAAGCGGGTCTTCCACTACTCACATGTGTGGCTCCCCAGCGGTCAAATCCAAGTCCACACATTACATTGGAGGGGGGAACATGTGTAGACGATGATCTATCAAATCAACTCCATGCATACAGGGAAATGAGGCGTCGCATTAACACTGAAAGTCTGCTGAAGCGTAAATGAGTGTAATGCTTCGGTGCTGTTTGCAGTTGCAGTTGCAGATGTGCCAGTCGCTCTTAATGAAATATTCCATTCTTGTTTTGATAAGTACTGTTCTTGGTTACTTCTTCGCTGTTTAAACGTAACTGCTCGTATTTTTTTTTTTTTTTTTATTTCCTGGTGTAAACACGTAAATCGGCATGGTTGCGATACAACACGATTAGGCGGAACTAGGTGGCTTACTCCCCTTCACACAAATACGTGGAGAGGAGGAGGGAGCGATTGAGAAGCGGGGCAAACAACTTGTCTGTGCACAAGTTGAGACAAAGCCACCGCAAAGCCTGATGAGGCGCTTCGCGAGGCGTCTGCACACCCCATTGATTCTGCGCAAGACGAGGGATACGCCTGTCACTCCGCTTCGCTTCTGCAGTGCTTCCACAAATAATGCCACAAGTGAAGTTGCCCTCAATCATGGTCGCAATCCACTGGATTTGGTTGATGTGCTGGGTGGTGGTGAAAGACCCCCTTTGGAAAGGAATTGTGAGGCGACAGGGGCGGCCAACCTTTCCAAGGTAACATTGAGGCAGATTGTGCGGGATGTTGCGGCAACTACAGGCGCACACCATAACTCCGATCACGGCGTTGGAAACTACGAAAATGATACTGGCATTAGCGGTAGCAGCGGATTAAGTGGTGAAGCGAACGCTGGTTGCGCAGAGGAGTCGCCCTACAAGGTAGCAATTGCGGATCGGTACGGCATGCCCGCGGAGCTTCCCCCTTCTGCACCACAGTTTTTTAAAGATCTAGCCGAGCTGTGTCCAAGTGAGACTCTGAGGCGACAGTTGCTGGAGCTTCAGCGGACTCGCAATTGGAATGACATGACAGCCGTGCAGCGCGCGGCAATCCCTCTTGCGTTGGAGCATCGGGATATTCTTTGCATCGCACCCACCGCAACAGGCAAAACGTTCGGTTATTTGTTTCCGTCTATGCTACGTCTGGCGATGTACGCCGGAACAGATGGTAGTTCGAACCTCACAGGCAGTGTTAGTGAAGACTTGAATAGACCCAACATCGAAAAGCTTATGCAAGACAAAATGGAAAAAGGTGAAGTGTGTCGTTATTGTGAGTTGTCGGTGAAAGAGGTGAGAGTTTGTCCCCTGACTGGGCAACCGCACCCGGACCCCGTTCCAGAGGATGCAGCGAAGCAGCAGCGGTCTCCCATGTGGGTGAGTGAGCTGTCATCCGTGGCCGAGCCCCTCCTTCTTGTACTCGTTCCTACTTCCCAACTCGTCATGCAGGTATATCATCTTTGCAAGAAGTTAGATGCAGACTTCCGCGTTAAGTTTCTCGTTCGCGCCTCCAGTGCGGAGGAGCAGAGGCGCCACCTGAACGCACTTGAGGGATGTGATGTGTTAATCACCACACCGGAGACCATGCTTCCTGCCCTGTACAAACGCAAGTTATCGCTGAAGCGAGTTAAAGTGCTTGTTTTAGATGAGGTTGACGACCTATTATCTACCAATCACTTCGAGAAAGTAAAGATCATACTTGGTGCACTTCCCAAAGGTCCGCAGCGTCCTCAGCGACTGCTCTTCGGTGCCTCGCTTCCCCCATCTGTGTACCAGATGATTAAGGAACAGATGCTTCTTCCATCTCACCGTTTCGTTTTGGTTGATGTGAAAACTGATAAGCTCGGGCACCCGATTGCTCCCGCTCCTGGTTCCATATGTGGAGCTGCGGTTTGCGCATCCATAACGCATGTTGTTTTTATGGTTTCGCAAGCAGAGAAAATCAGCAGGTTGGCTTGGCTCTACAGCAGCGGTAAGTTGCGTAAGGATCAGCGAACCCTCATATTCTGTAATTCGCGCCATAATGTGGCGTACGTGTGTGAGCGGTTGCAAAACCTTGTACCCGGTCTGCGTGTGACAACACTCACATCCCACTCGTCCGCCACGGGGAAAACAGGTACGATGAAACTGTTCAGCAAAGGTGCCTCCACTTGTCTCATATGCACGGATATTCTCAGTCGTGGCATTGACTTTGCTGATGTGATATATGTTGTCCATTATGACGTACCAACTGAGTTCGAGACGTGGGTGCATCGCAGTGGCCGTTGCGGAAGGCGAGGGCTGCGGGGTTACTGTTACACGTTCTTCCAACCGGAGAATGTACGGTTGGCGAAGCCACTTGTAGCACATCTGCGACAAACACAGCAACTGATTCCGCCAAAACTTCAGGAATATGCGCGACAATCCCTCATCGATGTGTTTAAAACTTCTTTATTTTACCATCCGACACGCCGATATCGACCGAGGGACCCGCAGCAGCAGGCCCCTGTTCTGGGACGCGCAACACCCCGCTTCCCGGATTATAAGCAAGACAGGCTGAACAAGAACTTTAGGCCTCTTTGAACCCCTGAAAGGAGGCGAAAGTTGGCTTTCCGTGCGGCTCATGTCAGTGCTTTAAAAGTTTTTGGCTTAGCTGGTTGCTCAACCCCTATTAATCACGCGATCGAGATTAATTACTGCCTTTGCACCACCTTTCCCTCCCCCCTTCACCCCACAAACGCGATGTATTTTTCCCCGATATTGCGTTTATCTGTTAAATGTGTTCACCTTTCCTTTATATACTCACTACAGAGGTAATATCTTGACACCAAGAGCAAAAAAGAAAAAGAAAAAACCTTTGCCACACGAAAAGAAATACAACATTAAGTGACCACAATACATCCAGACAAATTTTAAAACTACATCCTTGAGGAATGTTTCGTAACCACGCATCGAGGATCACTGCCGCAGCTGCGCCTTGGGTGCTCCGGACGGCTTGCCGCCAGAAGTCTGACGCCAAAACACCTGTGTGGGGACACACTCAACTGAACCGTCTCAGTTTTTTGGAAACCGTGCCTGTCGTTCCTTTGCGTGTTTCCGATGAAAGCAGTGAGGACCGCCCCACCTGGAGCCTTCCCGATATTGAGAATGTGGCCATAACGCACAAGAAGCCAAACGGCCTCGTTGATACACTCGCCTACCGCAGCGTCCGCACCTGCCGCTGGTTATTTGACACATTCTCTCTCTACCGTTTCGGTTCCATCACGGAGAGCAAAGTCATCAGCCGCTGCCTTTTTCTTGAAACTGTTGCCGGTGTCCCGGGGATGGTCGGTGGAATGTTGCGCCACCTTTCATCATTGCGGTACATGACGCGCGACAAGGGTTGGATTAACACTCTTCTTGTTGAAGCAGAGAATGAGCGCATGCACCTCATGACGTTCATTGAACTTCGCCAGCCAGGGCTCCCCCTACGCGTTTCCATCATTATTACGCAAGCCATTATGTACCTCTTCCTCCTGGTCGCCTATGTGATTTCCCCCCGTTTTGTACACCGCTTTGTCGGTTACCTTGAAGAGGAAGCCGTCATTACATACACCGGCGTTATGAGAGCAATTGACGAAGGAAGGCTGCGCCCTACCAAAAATGATGTTCCCGAAGTGGCTCGCGTGTACTGGAACCTCAGCAAAAATGCCACATTCCGCGACCTCATCAACGTGATCCGAGCTGACGAGGCGGAGCACCGTGTCGTTAACCACACATTTGCTGACATGCACGAAAAACGCCTGCAAAACAGTGTCAACCCCTTCGTTGTTCTGAAGAAGAACCCGGAGGAAATGTACTCCAACCAACCAAGTGGTAAGACAAGGACGGATTTTGGAAGCGAAGGCGCCAAAACTGCGAGTAATGTAAACAAACACGTGTAAGAGCTGACATTACCTTTGATGGAGTTCCGCCTTTCAGAGTGATTTGAATGCATGCATTTGTGTTTCTTTTTTTTTTTTGGCTCAATATTGTGTTCGTGTGTGTGTGTGTGTGGTGCGTGTGGATTGTGGAGATGGGGGCGGAGGAAATTAAGAAATAATCGGCAGAGGGCAGGGTCAAATGAGAGGGAAAGAGGAATATATAAATATATATTTATATATATATATATATTTATATTTATTTATATTTATATTCCCACTCGCTTATTTGTGCTTGGATGCCATCAGTGAAAATTATATGCGTCCTCGAACTCATCGGATGTAAGGAAGCGCGCAGGTTTACTCACGTTACAGTGAAAATGTGTAACGCAAGAAAAAACAAAAAGGCTTGTGAGCAAAAAAGAGGAGGAAGAAGGAGAAGGTTAAAAAGAGGAGAGATGCAAAAAAAAAAAAGGTGAAACAGGAGCAAGAAAAGGTACAGATGTTCAAGCAGAGGCAACAAAAAGAGAAACACAAAGTCAGAAAATATATTTAGTGATTTATTGAAAGTGATTTGAGATATTTCAAAAAAACAAAAACAAAAATAAGTGACAACGATGGGAACAATTTTTAATATTAAAAAGAAAAGGGAAAAAAAACTATTTTTCCCAACGTGGATTTTTTTGTTTTTTCTCCCCTTTTCTTTTCCCACGTCTTTATCCTCTATCCCGTTGACTGCTTTCCTTTTTTTTTGTTCTTTTTTTACTGTTTGTTTTTTGTTCCGTCCATTATTGATCGATTACTGAAGTTTTCGTATCATATGAAATATTTGCTTCTGTTTTGTTGTATAAATAAATATAAATTATTTTTCTTTAAATCTCTCTTTCCTACTCCTCTTTCATTTGACCTCGCTGTTTTGCCGTCATTTGCTTCCGGTTTTGTTTGGGATGTTTTATGTTAAGTTGTGTTGTGTTATATTTTCCTCCTCGACATTATGCGAGAGGGAGAAATGACGGAGTGAAAGAAAGGGGGGAAAAAATGAAAAATAAAAAAAAAAAAAAAGATGGAACGGTACGGTGCCCCCAATGAAACCGATATGATTAAATGAGTGAACTGAAAGATTTGGTTTGTGTTATGTTGTGTTATGTGGCGATGCCTTCCCCTGTGGAGGAGCAACAATAAAAGCAGTGCCTTGGGAATAATAAAAAGAAGAGAGAGAGAGAGAGAAGAGAGAGAGGAGTAATGTGAAGGGCTGCACAAACATAGTTTTTTTTTTCCACACACACACACACACACACACACACGCACACTTTGGTTTGTTTCGTTTTGTGTTCTTTATTGTGTGCATGAGACTGTCATTAAAAAGAAAAAGAAATAAAAAGAGAGAAAACAGAAAAGAGTACGAAATGACGGTGACTTCATACAAGCGTATACGCATGAATATAATAAATATATTTAAATCATGGGTATATGTATTTATATTTATATTTGTATGAAGTTGCTGGTGTTCGTGTGCATGTGTTTGGGTGGTGGGGAGAAGCAAGTGACTGAAATGAAAAAAAAAAAGGAAAGAGGTTATAAAAACAATTATGATAATAATAATATACGCGTTGCTTTAGAAATACAGAATGTTTTTTTTTTAAATAAATAAAACAGTGGACGGGAAGTGAGATATGTTTTCCTTTGTTACTATAACAAAACAACAACAACAATAATAATAATAACAATAGCAGTAACGGTAACGATAACGATAATTATAAGAGTAATTTAGAAAGTAAAAGCAACAAATATTTAATTATTCATTTATGTGGTAGAGAAAGAGAGAGAGAGAGAGAGAGAGAGAGAGAGAGAGAGAGAGAGAGAGAGAGAGAGAGAGAGAGAGAAGAGTAAAAGAGAAAGGGGAAAAGGTAGGAATAGGAATAACATTGTGTGTGTTTTTTTTTCTTTTTTTCATGTGTGTGTGTGTGTGTGGGGGGAACTTCTTTAATTCAACCACTTGTACAACAAAACTTCCAGTAATCGAAAGGGTAAAATCAAATGAGAAGCGGGGGAAAATGTTTTTTTTTGTTTCTTTGTTTGTTTAATGAAAGGAGAAGTATATATGTATATTTGTATATACGAATATGTGCATCTTTTAAATATTTTAGGTCATCTTCAATATCCTTTCTTCTTTTTTTTTGTGTGTGTGTGAGAGAGAGAGAAAGAGAGAGATTTTTTTTTGTTCGTTTTGTGGCTCTGACGTGTTCGGCAATCCCATTAGAGAAAAGAAAAAGTTTAGGTATTTTTTTTTTATTTAAAAAAAAAAAAGCGTCGTAAGATTTGCGGTCCCCGTATGCACATGGCGGTTGCATCTCGTATGTTTTCTCCATTTTTTTTCTTTTTTATTCAGTTATCAACAGTTTCCTTTCTATCTGTTTTTTTTCTTTATTATAATAATTATTGTTCCTTTTCTTTTCATTTTACCTTTTTCTTTTCTGTTTTTGTGTCGTTTATGCTGTTAAAAGAAAAAAAAATAAAAGAAGGGAAAAAATAAAAGGAGTGAAGGAGGGACGGACTGGCGGGTGGGTGGGTGGGAAAAGAAAAGAAAAGAAAAAAAACAAAAAAAAGGAAAAGGAAAAGGAAAAGGAAAAGGAAAAGGAAAAAGGAATATATTTTACGATTCGAAGCAGCCAAAATGCAGTTGTGGTCAGTTAGACGGGGTGAAAGTTTTTTTTTAATTCTTTTCTTTTTCCACTGTTTTTACTCCCTTTCCCCCTTTTCTCTCCCGTCCTTATCATTATTATTATTATCATCATCATCATCCGCTTTGTTTTGTTATATTTTATTCATTTTTCATTTATATCCTTCAGATTCTTCTTTTGGTTGTTGTAATGACGATGGGTCTGTTGTTGTTGTTGTTGTTGTTTTTTTGTTTTTTTTTGTCCCAAACTTTAACCAACCTTAAGTTTGAGGATCATTCAAAACGCATCAACTGGTGGAAAATACGGGGAAAAGGTTAATGGGCGAGAAAAAGAAAAAAAATGAAACAACAGCAACAAATAAAAAAAGAGGGAGAGAACAAATATATATATATATATATATAAGAGAAACGGAAGGACAAAGTTGATAGTTATGATTTTTAAAGAAAAAAAAAGAAAAGTTAACTTTCCTCCGTTTATTTCATATTTACACAAATGACCATTATGCACCAGTTATACAGCATCAGAAAGAGAAAGGGGGAAAGGAAATAAATAAGGAAGGGAGGTACTCATGTCTGTTTTATGTTTTGTGCATTTGTATGTATGACTGTGCGTAGTTGCACACATTTTCTTCCTCCTTTCTTTCTTTTTATTTGTTTGTTTGTTTCTTTCTTTCTCATCATTTGAATGGTGGTGAGAAGGTTATAAGGGGGAGGAAAACAAAAAATATATATTTATATCTACATCCATACCTATATTTATTAAATTCCACATGCAGACACATATGTATATATAAAAATGAGAGTGTTTAGAGACGGCGCATTTGTCACTGATCTCTCACGCTCTGATTTGAGATATGTTTTGTTTTTCATCTTCTCGCCTCTTCGTCCTTCTTTTCCTTGTTTTGTCTCTATCTTCTATCTTAATATCATTGTTTTATTTTATTTTTTTTTTTAGAAATGAAGTCTTCAAAACAAAACAAAAAGCAATGATTATGTTATGTTCTAACTTAGTTTCATTTAGATGAATATACGCGACATGTTCACAACGCATGGAAAAGTTGCTGAAGTAAACAGCATGGAAATCATGTATAAAATCGCGGAGGCGAAGTTGCGCGGAGGGAACAGGGGAAATACATTGAATTAATATTATAAAAGCAACAGGAGATGTAAAAATATTAAAAAAAAAAAAGAAACAAAGTCACCAGTGAAATGGTTCTGATGCATGACGTTAAGGTGGATTTCATCACTCACAGGCTGTGTTAGTTTGTGTTATTTATCTTTAGACTTCAGGAATTATTTTCACTGAGAAGTCGAGTAAAATGAACGAATGACTGAATGAAAAGAGCTGGACTTCAATTCTCCCTCCAACTCTTAATGTTTTCAGTACTATTTCCTTTCGTTCTCTTCCTGCTGCTGCTATGCCCTTTTTTTTTTTTATTTTCTTGAACCTTCGTTTTGGATCAATCTATTTAAGCGAAAGACTTTCTCTAAGGTGGGACGCGTTTCCTACAAAAAG